>NC_080078.1:23375879-23394741 GCF_949987535.1 Balaenoptera acutorostrata | reverse complement strand
CAGGTCTAGGTGGGTGGGCTGTCTGCCTTTTTCCTGTTGGCTTCTCTGCTCTCTGCTCTAGTCTGCTTTCTTTTCTAGATCCCTTTTCCTTTCTCTACTTTCACTGTTTTTGCTGTAAAAAGAAGAGATGCTTAATTGTAATGATTATGTTGACTGAATGCCTTAAATCTGTTGGTGATTTAAAAATAAAGTGACTTAAGAAGAAAAAAACAACAAACTAAGTTAAATTGCTTTTAAGTGGGGTGTGGCTCATGATTGTGACTTTTGCCCCCTAATGTCCTCAGTTAGGCAAGTTCTATGCCCCAGTGGAGATCTTCTGTACCCAAATGCTCCAGCTCTGTTTTAGGTGTGTCTGAGTCTTGGCCTCCTGTAGTCTGGATTTCCACGTGCAACGTGATCGTGCTCTTACTAGGAATCAGTTCTCCCTTCTCTGACTCCCTAGTTCTCAATCCACTTTTTTCCAAAGTATTGACAAATCTCTTTCACTTGGGCAAGTTGATTCACCACTGTGAGCCTCAGTTTACTCATCAGTAAAATGGGGCTAATGATAGTATCTATCTGATTAGGTGATAATAAAAATTTATTCACTCATGCCTTCATTTGTTCACTTGACGTTTATTGAGCATTTACTATATGCTAAGAACTCTTCTAGGTGTTGGGGAATATAGGAGTGGAACACATATACAACGCACACCCTACTTGCCCACCTGGAGCTTATATTCTAGTGCAGGAATTGGCACACGTTTTCATTAAAGGACCAGATAGTAAATATTTTAGGCTTTGTGGGCCACAGATGGTTTCTAACACAATTTTTTTTTTTCTAAAACCCTTTAAAAATGTAAAAACCGTTCTTAGTTCGTGAGCCATAAAAAGACAGGTCACAAGCTGGATTTGGCTGACCCCTGTTGTAGTGGATTCAATGAAATAATAGCTATAAAGTATTTTAGCAGACATGAGGATGCTGTAAAGTGCTTAGCACAGCTCCTGGACCAGAGTCCGGACTCAGTCAATAGTTAGCTGTTTTATTTGCCGACCGCAACCCCTGACGCCACTCCCTCGCGCTTTATGTTCCTGCCCTGATCAGCGTCCTTTGGTGTGTGCTGTGTCTCACAGCCAGACCTGCTGACGGCTCTGCCTGCTTTGTGGAAGTGAGCAAGGCCCTCCCCGTGGCTCTCTTCCTCCCCACAAGGTCAGCGGGTGGCTGTAGGCATCCGTCCTCCCGTTAGGCCATGGCCGTGCCTGGCAGCCCCTGGCAGGCTGGCCACTGGTCTCCCGCCTGGCCTCGCCAGGACACGCTTCCGCTGGCTCTCTTGCCTCCCAGGGAAAGTCGCCGGAACCAGCTGGGACGACTGCCGGCGCGGTGGCCTCATGGCTTGGCTCTCTGCGGGCCCACAGCCTCATAGCGCCAGCTGAGCGGGTGGTGGGAGTGGACGGGCCACTGCTCAAGGTGTCCTCCTCTCACCAGGACCGGGCGACCCGAGGAAGTCTCTCGGCTGCGGGAAGCTGTCTGAACATGGAGTGAAACAGTCCAGGCTTAAGTCAGATTCCCCCCCTGGGCAGTCGGCCATCAGCTCTCACATCCCGGGGAAAAACAGGGACTCAGTCTGCCTTTACCATTACCAGGAGCTCCTGGGTCTCCCTGGATGGGCGTGTCCTGCCCTCAGTACCACCCTGCTGTCTTATACGGGTAAAAGCTGGCCCCAAGAGGACAAACTCTCCATGTGCGGCTTGGATGACGGCCGCCGCCTCTTCATCAGTCTCCCTGCCCTCCACCCCTTCCCTCCTCTCTGATCTATCTTCTTCTTTTTTTTTTTTTTTTTAACATCTTTATTGAAGTATAATTGCCTTACAATGGTGTGTTAGTTTCTGCTTTATAACAAAGTGAATCAGTTATACATATACAATATGTTCCCATTTCTCTTCCCTCTTGCATCTCCCTCCCTCCCACCCTCCCCATCCCACCCCTCTAGGTGGTCACAAAACACCGAGCTGATCTCCCTGTGCTATGCAGCTGCTTCCCGCTAGCTATCTATTTTACATTTGGTAGTGTATATATGTCCATGACACTCTCTTACCCTGTCACATCTCACCCCACCCCCTCCCCATATCCTCAAGTCCATTCTCTAGTAGGTCTGTGTCTTTATTCCCGTCTTGCCACTAGGTTCTTCATGGCCTTTTTTTTTTTTTTCCTTAGATTCCGTATATATGTGTTAGCATACTGTATTTGTTTTTCTCTTTCTGACTTACTTCACTCTGTATGACAGACTCTAACTCCATCCACCTCATTACAAATACCTCCATTTCATTTCTTTTTATGGCTGAGTAATATTCCATTGTATCTTCCACGCTGCAACCAGCAGCAACTTCAATCTTGAATTTCCTGCTTAAAAACCCTTCAATGGCTCCTCATAACTTTTAGGATAAAGTTTAGAGTCTCAGCTAGGATGGGGAGCCGCTGTGATCCTGCCATGCCTCTCTCTAGCCTCATCTGCCTCACTTTGCACCCAAATCATGCTGAATTACATATACCGGCTCCCAGAAATTCCATGGCTTTGTGCACGCTAATCTCTTTGCTTGGAATTCCCTCTCCCTCCTTGTCCACTGGAAAGTGCTTGTTCTTTTTGATGCCGCTAAGTTGTCACTTCTTTTTTTTTTTTTTTTTTTTTTTTTAAATTTTATAGCTACTTTATTTATTTATTTCTTTATTTTTGGCTGTGTTGGGTCTTCGGTTCGTGCGAGGGCTTTCTCTGGTTACGGCAAGTGGGGGCCACTCTTCATCGCGGTGCGGGGACCGCTCTTCATCGCGGTGCGCGGGCCTCTCACTATCGCGGCCCCTCCCGTTGCGGGGCACAGGCTCCAGACGCGCAGGCTCAGTAGTTGTGGCTCACGGGCCCAGCTGCTCCGTGGCATGTGGGATCTTCCCAGACCAGGGCTCGAACCCGTGTCCCCTGCATTAGCAGGCAGATTCTCAACCACTGCGCCACCAGGGAAGCCCCAAGTTGTCACTTCTTCGTGGAGCCTTCCCTGATCTCCTTAATTGAGTCCTTCGTTCCTTCCTCGAAGCTCTCACTTGCACTAGTTTTAATCCTGTCTCCTGAGTGTAGGCTGGGTGCTTAAGAGCCTGGGTTTGAATTCCAGCTCAATCTATTGCTAGCTGTGTGACCTCAAGTAAGTTACTTAACGTCTCTGAGCCTCAGTCTCATTTGTAAAGTGGGGCTCATAGTTGTACCTGCCTCATAAGCTGCTTTTGTTGTGAAGATTGGGTGAGATAATGCATGTCAGTATCATTACACTGAATGGCCCATAGTAGATGCTCATTAAATTTATCAACATTATCATTGGAAGACACTGTGAGCTCTTTGAGGACAGGGACCATGGTTTATTCACTTCTGGAGCCCAGCACCTAACACAGTGCTTGGCTCATATCAGGTGTTAGATTAGCTGTTGTCTGAATGCTGTTCATTGAAGACCATGGAGAAAACCAATTCAACTGATGTATCATTTGGAGAGTAAAATACTGAAAGCCACTGCAAGTTTAGCAATAAATTATGGTACCTCCTTACTACGGAATACTTTGGTCACCCCATATGTGCTGACATAGAAAAATATCCAGGACATACTCTGTGAAAAAAGCAAGTTTTTGTCAGCAGGTATAGTATGAGATCATTGTGTGTGTGTGTGTGTGTGTGTGTGTGTGTGTGTGTGTATTTAAAGGATATTTATGTGTAGAAAATGATTTGAAGGCCTTGTGAGAAACTGTATATATCCCAGAGGGGAGAGAGGAAAAAGAAGAACCTTCCCATTTACTTTATTTATTTTTATTTTTTAATTTAGATATAATTGGTGTGTAATATTGTGTAAGTTTAAGTTGTGCAACATGCTGATTTGATACATTTATGTATTGTAATATGATTATCACATAGTGTTACCTAACACCTTGATCATGCCACATAATTATCCTTTCTTTTTTGTGGTGAGAACAATTAAGACCTAGTCTCTTAGCAACTTCGATAATCATTCTGCTGTGCATTTAAATTGGATCTCCAGAACTTATTTATCTACTAGTTGCAAGTTTGTTTTTTTTTTTTTTTTAAACATCTTTATTGAAGTATAATTGCCTTACAATAGTGCGTTAGCATCCGCTTTATAACAAAGTGAATCAGTTATACATATACAATATGTTCCCATTTCTCTTCCCTCTTGCATCTCCCTCCCTCCCACCCTCCCCATCCCACCCCTCTAGGTGGTCACAAAGCACCGAGCTGATCTCCCTGTGCTATGCGGCTGCTTCCCACTAGCTATCTATTTTACATTTGGTAGTGTATATATGTCCATGACACTCTCTTACCCTGTCACATCTCACCCCACCCCCTCCCCATATCCTCAAGTCCATTTTCTAGTAGGTCTGTGTCTTTATTCCCGTCTTTAAACAACATCTCTCCTAGCTGTGTGCCAATAAAGCTTTGTTTACAAAAACAGGCAGCCTGCTGAATTTGGCTGTTGTTTGCCAGCCCCTGACTCTTACTGGTAGCAACTATTATGGTATATCCTGCCATTGTCTTCTGAGACAGTGAGATGCCTAATGAGAGCTCTTCTCTGCTTCAGTTTCTTTGTATTTAAGGTAGTCAAAAGGGATGCCTTCCTGAGCTCTGGAGGGTGTTGAGAGGTCATGGAGAGGACGTGATTGCTGGCTGACCCTTGAGCTGGACCCGGGCAATGGGACTCTCCTCACCTCTTCCCTGTCCTTGGAATGTATACTCTGCCCACTGTTCCCACAGTGGGAGCCATTTTCAAGGATGCAGCCTTGAGAGAGTAATGTGTTGACGAGACCATCTGGACTTGTAAATGTGACTGAACCCTGTTAAGGCCTCTCTATAAACTGTTAAGATTCTGGTGGGCACGTGCGGAGATGTATACTTGTCTTGTGGTGCCAAAGACAAGCCTCGTATTACTGTAATTTCCCTTGCTTGTTAAACCTGCCCCCTACCAATCTGGAGTGACTGTCTCTTTCTTTGGTCTCTCCTTGTCCTCTGTGTACAGAGGCCAGTTTGCAAACCAGCAGAGGGTGACGGGGAAGTCTCTTCTGGCTTCTGGTAGTAGCCAGAAATCCTTGGTGTTCCTTGGCTTGTAAATGCATCTCTGCCCCTATAATCACATGACAGTCTCCCTGTGTCTGTGTCTCTTCTTCGAAGACACCAGTGACTGGATTTAGGGCCCACCCTAGTCCAGTATAATTTTGTTTTAATTTACATCTTGATGACATCTGTAAAGATCCAATTTCCAAACAAGGTCACATTCATGGGTACAAGAGTTTAGGACTTGGACATATCTTTTTGGGAGACAAAATTCAACCCATCACAGGAGGGGAGGAAGATCAATGTGTTGGGAAACGGTTTTATTTTCCATGTGAAATCAGGGCCACAGGGGAGCGTGAGCCGTGATTAACTCCGCATGAGTGGAGAGCCACCTCTCAAGAAAAAGACAACCTAAGTTCCCAGTGTAAGAAACTGGGTGGATGGTAGTGCCATTTGTTAAGGTCTTCCTCTCAAAGTCACCTTTAAAAATAGGTAGATTCTACCTTCCTCTAAATAACTCTCCACTGTACCCACATGTCTATGTCTACACTCACCAGCCTGGTTCAACCTGCATCGTCTCTTGCCTGGACCCCTGTAGTTGCCTCCTTACCCACATCCCTACAGCCACTTTTGCTCATCTCCAATCCGTTCTGCATCTAACAGTCAGAAAGATCTTTGTAAAGTGTGAACTTGACCATTTATTCTTCTAACTAAACCCTCCAGTGGCTTTTCCCTTTGCACTTAGAACGAAATCCAAACTCACTGCCCTTAATGATTTGGCTCCTGCTTCCCTCTCCAGCTCATCTCGTGCCTCTCACCAGTTCATTCACTTTGCTCCAGCTACATGTGTCTTCTTGAAGTTCCCAGCCAAGCATTTTTCTACCTCAGGGCCTTTGCACACACAGCTTCCTCTACCTGGAATTCTGCCTTACTGTTGCCTGGCTAACTGCTGATCATTGCTGGGGTCAGGGAGGATTTCCCTGATTTCCTAGTTTAAACTGGGACTATTCTCTCCTTTGGTACTTTATGGGTATTGGTTTACTTCATGGTTTCTGATAATTTAGAATTCTTTAGTTAATTACGTTTGGTAGTTTAGTACCTGTGTCCCCACTAGACTAAGAATGACAGGAGGGTGGAACCTCAATGCCCATGACTAGTACAGTGCCTAGCAAAGAGTAGGTACTGTTCATTAGATGACTGCATGAGTGACCAAGTGAGTAAAGTTGGAAACAGTTAGTTTTAGTGAGTGATGCTGTCCTTCAAATACAGAGAAGAGGCATTTGACAGGAGCAAACCGGATATCAGGTGGGATTGTGGAACCCCACCACCTTTCGTATAAGGAGTCTTATACGAAAGCTCCCTTCTATCCAGAAAGAGTCTAGGTTTCCTCTCTTTGCTAGTCTGGAGGTGTACGTGCATTTATTGTTCTACTTGGCTCACCGTGTTGAAATTTATTTTATTTCATGGCAATATATCTTGTTAGAAAGGCAGTACTGGGTAGAATGATCAAGTGTCCTGGTTTGCCCAGGTCTGAGGGGTTTCCAAGGACATGGGGCTTCCAGCACTAAACCCAGGACTGCTCCAGGCAAATCAGGGTGGTTGGGCATGCTGCTGTCAGTTAAGAGCATGGACTGTAGAACCAGACTGTCAAGATTTGAATCTTGGCTCTACCACTTACTAGCTGTGTGATTCTGGGCAAGCTACTTGATCACTCTGATCTTCACGTTCCCTTTCTGTAAAATGGGAATAATAATAGTATTTAATATTAGAGTTGTGAGGATTAAATGAGTCAATATGTTAATGGTATAGAAGAGCTGAATAAGAACTTAACAAATGTCATTATTCTTGTTGCTTCTGTCAACAAATATGTGCTGATTACTTTCTATCTTCCAGACCCTGGGTTTGGGGCTTGGGATACAAGGAGGTCACAGGTATAGCAGGAAACGGCCATCCCGATTTACCTTTGTATTCCCCAGTATTCAGCCTACTGTCTGCTTCATGGAGAATGCTCAGTAAATATTTGTAGAGTCTAAGCAGTCTTAGACTACCTTTTATGGAATATTAATCTGCCCCGTCTGCTCTGGGCTTCAGAACCTTGGAACGTTTGAAAACCTTCTAGATTGATCCCAGTTCTTGTGAACCTGAATGAGTGGTGGTAGCTGTGGTTTATGAGACATTCTTTGCCACCTCTCCACATGATGACTGAGAGGCTGCCTCAGGGCCTTTGTACTTGCTGTTCCCTCTGCCTGGAACACACTACCCTCCATCTTCTCATAGTTGCCAACATGTTCTCCTTCAGGTGCCCCAGAGAAGACTTCCCTGAAGAGTGTGGTTATAGTAGGGCTCTCTCCTCTCAGCTATCTTCTATCCTGTCATCCTGTGTTATTTCCTTCAGAGAACTTATCCTGGGCTAAATTTATCTAATTGGTTTGCATGATTATTTTCCTCTGCCCTATAAGCTCTGCACGGGCAGAGACCTGGTCTAAGTGGTTTGCCTTAGCAAACCACTGAGCTGGAACTGTACCTGACGCATGGTAAAACTCAATAAATGTTCATCCAATGAATGAATGAATCATCCTAATTATAATGGCTGTAGTTTATCGGGCACCTACTACATGTCAGGTATTGGTTGGGTTTTTTAAAAGGAAACTCTAGGGCTCAGCTTTGCTCTTGGTTAATAAAGGCTGACAAATCATATCTGAAAAAAAAAAAAAAAGCACCTTAGATACATCGCCCCACACAGACCTGCAAATGTTAACCATCTCAGGTCTTACAGCTGAGGAAACTAGTTCTGGAAGAGTGTGTCACACCTGCTTAAGTTGCACGGCTGGTGATGTCAGAGCGTGATTTGGGGTCTGACTCTTCCCTTTCAAAACCCTCTGCTCTCTCCACCACGTTTGTATTCTGCCTTCCAGGGTGTCGGGGAAAGGTTTGCACTCCCCTTTCTCCACCTTCGGTCCCTGAGGGCCCTTGAGAAGGGGATTAGTTGCAAAATTCCAGACTGCCCCCAGCCTTGCGCAGGAAGCTCTGTTTCCGGGGTGCGTGCAGCGGTTGGGAGGGCATCCAGGGGTCTGGCTACATCTCAGGTCCCAGAGGCCCCGAGTTTGCACGCTGCCTGTGCCACTGCTGCCTGCACGACAGCCTGGCGGTCACGTAGCGCTGGACCGCAGGTGTTCTGCACCAGACCCTCTTTCAGGAAGAAAATGCAATTAAGTCTGCACAGTTGGCAGACTTCATCTCCATTCCTGCCTTGGGAGAGGAATCATAGGGCAGTGCGTGGGGCTGCATGTACCTGCGCGTGTGACCGTGTGCGTGCGTGTGTGTGTGTGTGTCTCGGGCTAACCCCTGCAGGACTCACAGGGCATTGTTGGGAGGGGGAAACATACTTTTCATTCCTGCCAGTAACTCTTGCCTCCTCCTTCAGTCACAATAGTTACATTTCTTGAGGGCTTACCCTGTGCCAGGTACGTTGAGTAATTTATGGGTAAAGTATCGTTTAAAATTTGTAACCACTCTATGAGGTTAGTGTTACTGTCAATCCCATGTTGCTGATGAGAAAACAGACTCAGAGAGACTGAGTCTACCCAGCTGGTGAGTGTCCAAGACCGGAATTAATCCCAGGTTGGTCAGATGCCACTTATCCACCACATTGTACAACCTTTTCAAAAGGGTTGATATTGCTGCTCTAGTTTTTAAGCAGACTGAAAACCTCTCTTTTTGATTTGACATCCATGAATAGATTCTTCTATGCAAACATTGTTTCCTACATTTCAGTTTTTACAGGGACCACTGCTTTGTAACTCTTTCGTAGTTATCATTGTATTACTCAGGGTAGGCAAAGTGATGCTGCAGTGACAAACGTCCCCAAAAGTATAGTTGCTTAACACAAATTCATTTCTTACTCATTTAAAATTCACTGTGGGTTTGGGTGCCTGACCTCCATATATTGGCTTGGCCCAGATTCTTTCAACAATGGCTCGGCAGGGAAAGAGTGCAGACAAATCACCAAGTAGCTCTTAAATGCCCCAAAGTGATATATGTAACTCGTGCTCACGTTCCATTGGCCAAAGAAAGTCATACGTCTATGCCTCACCTTAACAGGGGTCTGCCCAGAAAGAAAGGGGAGCCCCAAATCTTGGTGAGTCCTAGTAATGTCTCCCACAGTGTCTCTTCCCTCTCTTCTCCTCTTTCTACTTTGTGTCTGATCGATTCTTCTCAAACACCTGTCAAATCTATCCAGCCTTCTGGGTGTCATATTACTAATCACAGTCATATAAGGGACAGATCCCAGATTTTGGGGCCACATAGATCTGGACATGGGTCTTGGCTCCACCAGTCTCTTTATTAGCTGAGTGATTTTGAGCAAGATACTTGGCCTCTCTAGGTTTCAGTTCTCTCACCCGTAAAATGGGGTTGATAAGAGGTCCTGCCTCGAGGAATACTGAGGATTACCTGGGATAATCCATGTAAATGCTCCTAGCATTGTGCCTGGTATTCAGTAAGACTAGTTATAGTAGCAACAGTTAACATCATTAATATCCATTGAGTGCTTATAGTAGGTGCTCAATAAATGCTATCTATTAGAATCGTTTTGACTATTCCCACTTTGTAATTAAATCATGGTTATTTATGAATGCTTCTTATATTGCTTCCATTCATTCCTTCATTTCTTTAAAAGGTATCCATTGAGAATCATCCCTGCTCTGTGTACTGTCTTACCAGTTGCGGAAATGTTGGGAAAGACATTAGACACAGTCCCTGCCTGCACGGAAATTGCAGTCTCCTCTTTCTTGCTTCTCCTCCCCTTTGTGTTTCTTTCTCTCCTGTCTCCCTCCCCCTTTTCTTTCTCTCTTACTCAAGGTTCACTTTCATTAGACATTTAGCAGATTTTCACTGAGTGTCTAATACATGCCAGGACACAGGAGTATAGCAGAGAACAAAACAAGGACCACTCGTGCCCAACAGCACAGCAGCGATTTTCATTTAAGATGTGGGCAGTGGGGCTCTGCCCTTGAGTTCTGAGTGGGTCTGGCCCCTTGGCCTCCAGAAATGCCTGCTACCTTGATCAAGTTTCACTGTCTCCTCCAGACCCTCAGCACCCTTCCCAATTCTCCCTTACATTTTCTCATCAGCGCCAGTGGCTGCTGGAGCATCTTGATTCTTCACTAGACTCTGGTATAAAGCAGCATGCAGCTCCCTGAGCTCTGGCCCCTTGACTAGCTGCTTCCTCACACATATCATGGTGTTGCTCCACTTTCCTGCGTGAAAGGCCAGAGCTGATGGACAAGAATACTTTTGTCCACCAAGTTGACTGGTGACTGCATCCTACCAAGGTGCACCTCTGAGAAGAGAGAGTGAAAGGGTTACTGATGGGTTTTCAGCTTTGGGCTGTACAATGCAAAAATTGAGAACTTTTCAGTGAGAGTGAGGCCTGGTTTACCAGAAAGACTAAGAAACTCAGAATGGAGAGACCTGGTGTTTGATTCCAGCTTAGCTCTAGCATGCTGTGTGATCTGGGAGAAATTCCTTTCCTCTGGGGATCCCTATCTGTGATGTCTGATTCTTTCAACATCTTCATTATTTTTCCCTATTTGTGTACTACCTTGAGACTTAGTTATTTGAATTTTTTTCTATTAAAATTACTCACCTTAAATTTACTTTAAAAGGAAAAATTATATAATATTTATATCATGAATGAAAAGCCAATCAATGGCCATAAGTAGAAGACAACTATGAAAATAAATAGGAGGAAAAAAACCCCACTATTAAATTCTATTTAGATGCTATTACCCATTGCAAGCTCTGAATCTGGTTCCTGCCATGATTGGTTAAATAGGAAAATAGCACATTTAGGAGAGGTGTTATAGACATGCCGGAACCAGATGGAGACTTTCTACGTGAGGTGATTAGAAAGGTAGAAAAAGAACAGAGAAGGAAAGTACTGCCCCACTATATGAATTGGTATTATTTAATGTCATGGCTGGGCACCACATAAAAACCAATCTCTACCTCATCAGTGATAATCATGACTCATTTTGGGAAGCCTCCATGATTTCAAAGTCCCTTCTTGCTCAGACATTCCAGGATTCTTGAATACCTAGGTGGCTGTTTTAACACTTCCGCCATCATCTGGTGAGGCAGGTGGCATTGTTTCACTTTAAAAATGAGCTAATTTGAGCCTCACTGTGGTTGGTCCCCATGCCTTCCACGTCCCTGTTCAGCTTTCATGTCCATTGTCCGTGATGGCAATTTAACCTTCTCTGTTCTTACTCCTCCCACCACCTACCATCCCTCAGCAGATGCTCATGGAAGCCATCAGTCAAAGAGGTGTCTCGCCTGTGCTCTGCAATCCCCCCTTTTGGGTTCTCAGCGTCTATGCTCCATCAATTATCCCCAATCTTTTCAGTAGTTTCAACTTTTCTCCTGTATTGATTCCTTTCCACCAACATTTATTAGAGTATCTCAAAAGTTGTTTCCCATAAATGTACAATTTATTGGGCAATAAATAAGGAAACAAGATTATTTGGCAAAATATCTCCTGTATTATTTGGAGTCACTGATTATCTATCTTTTGACAATCTGCTAGAATAGGACTTTGGTAAACCACAGCCCATGGCTCAAGTATGGCCTCTGCCTGTATTTTGTAAGTAAAGTTTTATTGGCACACAGCCATGCTTATTCATTTGTGTACTATCTATGGCTGCTTCCATGTTACAATGGCAGCACTGAGTAATTTAATGGAATTGGTATGGTCCTCAAAGTCAAAATTTATTTATCATCTGGCCCTTTGCAGACAAAGTTTGCTGACTCCTGTGCTAGAGAAGAACCAATGTGTATTTCAAGATGAATAAGTGATATGGGCTGCTACAAATTTGTCCCATGTTTGGAACCATCACCTGAATAGAAATGTGGCCACAGGCCAGAGCAACCATAGTTTGATGGTTCAAGGTCTGGATCACACACTCGATGTGGAGTGTGGCCAGCCCAACTCTTGTACTTTTGCCTGTGTTAGTGGACTGGGGCAGTGTGTAGTTTTGAATGAGCAAAGCTGGGTGAGGTTGATGATATCTCACAACAGCCCACACCCACTGAGCACGATAATCATGGCATAGCCATCTGAATGATGTCTAAGTTAAAACCCAATGCTTTAACACCTTGAGCACACCTTTCCCTTCAGGGTAACACATCCATTTACTTGTGCTTTTACCTGGAAGAAACACACACTCAAATTACAATTGGGTCCTCACACATCCTGGATGTTTCAGACAGCCAACAAAGACGAAATAGATGGTTCATATGGGTCAGTCATCTTGTCTCAGAGTTTTGGATGAGTCCCCAAAGCTGAGATAAATGGGGACCAAGGATCCTTATATATATATATATTTTTTTAATGTAAGCACCAGATGGCCATTTTTTTTTTTTTTTTTTTTTTAAAGGATTTTTCTTATTTATTTATTTATTTATTTATTTATTTTTGGCTGTGCTGGGTCTTCGGTTCGTGCGAGGGCTTTCTCCAGTTGCGGCAAGCGGGGGCCACTCTTCATCGCGGTGCGGGGACCGCTCTTCATCGCGGTGCGCGGGCCTTTCTCTATCGCGGCCCCTCCCGTCGCGGGGCACAGGCTCCAGACGCGCAGGCTCAGCAATTGTGGCTCACGGGCCCAGCTGCTCCGTGGCATGTGGGATCTTCCCAGACCAGGGCTCGAACCCGTGTCCCCTGCATTAGCAGGCAGATTCTCAACCACTGCGCCACCAGGGAAGCCCCAGATGGCCATTTTTTAAAAAAATTTATTTATTTATTTTTAGCTGTGTTGGGTCTTTGTTTCTGTGCGAGGGCTTTCTCTAGTTGCGGAGAGCGAGGGCCACTCCTCATCGCGGTGCGCCGGCCTCTCACTATCGCGGCCTCTCTTGTTGCGGAGCACAGGCTCCAGACGCGCAGGCTCAGTAATTGTGGCTCACGGGCCCAGCTGCTCCGCGGCATGTGGGATCTTCCCAGACCAGGGCTCGAACCCGTGTCCCCCGCATTGGCAGGCAGATTCTCAACCACTGCGCCACCAGGGAAGCCCAAGGATCCTTATATTTTAAAGTGAGGTGCTAGACTCCTTTGAGAGAACTTTGGCAGGCCCCCCAAATAGAGTTTTCTAGCACTAGCTCATCCCCAGCCTCCAGGGGAAAAGGCTAAAATTTCATTCAGCAGTTGAAGACAGTAGAGCGTGAATAAATCAAAGAGTGAAGGTGTATTTGGAGAGAATTTTTAGACTGTTGATCTAAAATTTTTAGACTGTTGATCTAAAAATTTCTCCCTCCTCTTCCAACCATGGGGCAGAAGAGGGTGGTAGTGGAATTAAAGATATCTGCTTGGATAGGTTGAATTAAATCCCCTGAAACCTGAGGAATAGAGTAACTGTTACCTGTTGCATTCCTAGCCATCCAGAGCCAAGATGCTGGCTCGAGGCAGAGCATGAGATGAGGTTGCCTTTGTATTCCCCTGAGTCTCACACAAGGTTGCCCCCACCTTACCCACGGAAGGTAGCTGGCTATGGGTCATCCTCAAAGGCATGTCACACATGAGAATCATCTGGAGAGAGGATGTTACCCCAATAGAAGGGTGGACTCCCAGGAGACAGGACCTGGGGACAAATGAGATGAGAAAGTCTCTTTAACGGAACAGTGGTAAGAAAAAAAAAGTTTACAGTTGATAACCACTTTCACCTTCAACCTCAGGTAACCATTAATCTGTTTCTGTCTCTACATAATTGCCTTTTTGTGTATGACATTTTATGTAAATGAAATAACACAGTATGTGGTCTTTTGTGTCTGGTTTCCTTCACTTAGCATAATGCTCATGAGGTTCATCCATGTTGTAGCATGTATTCATATTTTATTCCTTTTTATTGTTGAATAGTAGCTTATAGCATGGATATACACCAGATATGGGCAGACCTCGGAGACACTGTGGGTTTGGTTCCAGACTACTGCAGTAAAGTCAATATCTCAATAAAATGAGTCACATGAAATTTTTTTGTTTCCCAGTGTGTATAAAAGTTACGTTTACGCTATACTGAAGTGTGCAGTAGCATTATGTCTAAAAAATGTACATACCTTAGTTAAAAAGTACTTTATTGCTAAAAAATGTTGATCATCATCTGAACCTTCAGTGAGTCATAGTAGTAACATCAAAGATCGCTGGTCACAGATCACCATAACAAATATAATAATAGTGAAAAAGTTTGAAGTATTTTGAGAATTACCAAAATGTGACCCAGGGACACAAAGTGAGAAAATGCTGCTGGAAAAATAGCACCGATAGACTTGCTCGATGCAGGGTTGCTACTTGCCTTCAATTTGCAAAAACAAACCTGCATAGTGTAATAAAGCAAAGTGCAATAAAACGAGGTATACCTGTACTACACCATCCCATTATAAATAAGAACTTTTGAAACACCAAGTAAACATGTTTAAGTTTCTCCTGGTTTATAAAAATAACTAAACCCAACAAATCTCCCTCAGCCTCACACCTCCCTGCAGCGAGCAGCTCCATCCCTCTCAACCTTCCTTCCTGACACTTGTTGGCCAGCTGTCTCCAGTTCCTCATCTCCTACTCACTTCTCAAGCCCCTGGCACCCAGCCTCCGACCCATCCACCGCTTTGAAACTGCTAATGCCCAGGATATGTCTTGGTCATCCCCTACCTTAGCCTGAGAGCTTTTGTTTAGCTAATTGCTTCCTTCTTGAAACTTGAGCATTACGACATCACAGTTTTATGGTTTTCCTCTAAACTTCTGTTTCTTTTCATGAATATTTTATTTGTATTAGTTTTTTTCCACTGTGTAACAAGTTACTGCAAATTTAGTAGTTTAGTAATTTAGGTTTAAAACAACACACCTTCATGGTCTCAGTTTCTGTGGGTCGAGAGTGCAGATACAGCTTACCTGGGTCCTCTGCTTGGATCCAAGAATGCTGGAATCAAGAGATTAGCTGGGTTGTATTCTCATCTGGAGTCTTGACTGGGGAAAAATTCAGACCCGAGGTCAGTCAAGTTGCTGCCAGAATTCATTTCCTTGTGGCTATATCACTGAGAGTCCGTGCTTCTTGCAGGGTGCCGGCTGGGGGCAGCTCTTAGGTCCTAGAGGGCCACCCACAGTTCCCTGCCATGTTGCTCTCCCACAACATGGCAGCTTCTTTGTCAAAGCCAGCAAGAGTATCTCACTCTAGTTTTCTAAGGCAGAGTCTTATATAATGTAATGAAATCATGGCAGTGACAGCCTATCACCTTTGCCATAAGACATAACCTAATCATGAGAATGACAATCTATCCCCTTTACTGTATTCTATTGGTTAGAATCAAGTCACAAGTTCTGCTGCACTCATAGGGAGGGAATTATGTAAGGACTTGACTCATTGAAGGTTACTTTAGGATATATCTGTCACATTATTGTAAAATATTGTAAATGCACAGAAAGTCATAGGAAATAACAGAAAGGACACTCTTCTATGTAATATCTTAATATTTTGCCTTGTTTGTTTCAGAGTTTTTTAAAATAATGAAACATATCAGATAGCGTTTCAGCTCCTGGTATGTCTGTCCCCTTCTTAACTTCTTTCTCTTGTCCAAGAAGTACTCACTCTCGGAAATTTGGAATTTTGCACCTCTGTTCATGTTTTTTATACTGTTTCTACAAAGGTATGTATATATGCAGAGAAACTTCATATAAATGGAATCATACTGTACATAGGTGTCAACTTTCAACATTCCCTTTTTGAGGCCTATCCTTGTTGACACATGTAGCCTTAGTTCATCCATTTGCTTTGTGGTATAGTATTCTATTTATTTATCCATTCTCCTCTTGATGGGCATATAGGTTGCTTCCAAGTTGTTGCTAATACAACAACATGCAATAAACATTGCTGTATCCACCTCTTTGAGCACATGTGAGGTTTTTTCCCTCCAGCATACACCTGGAAATAGAATCATTTGGTTGTAAGGTAATGCATCATCAATTTTTCTGTAGGTTGCCCAGTTTCTTTTCAAAGTGGCTGTATCCATTTTCACTCTCACCAAAGGTCCTTGTCTTTTCCATTTCCACCCAACACTTGAGGTTGTCTATTTCTTTTAATTATTATCAATCTGATAGTTGTGAACATTGTTGATAGCTTAGTGTTCACATTTCTGATTTTTAGTGAACTAAGGCATGCTTTTTATTTTTATTAGCCATCCAGGTTTCTCTTTTATGAACTGCCTATTCATAGTCAGAACTTCCATCCATTTTTTCCCCAAATGTGGGCCAAGGTGACTTGACCAGGAAGAGGGACAGTTTCCCACCTCTGCTAGGAAGGGGCCCTACTCTAGCTCCTTGGTGTCTTTTTCATGTGCCCTCTGTCAGCAGTGGCAACAATGAGGTCCCTGAAGTTCTTCGTGATAGGGAGACATCAGCAAGGAGGACCTGGGACAAGAGAAGAGGAATGGGGGGTGGTGGGACCCCACATGGACACAATAGCTGACAGACTGAGAACATGTGAAATGACTGCAGAGACTCCCAGAAATATTGAAGGAGGGACCTGAGTGAACACAGGGAGGCAAGACATAAACAATTTGATTAATGGAACATCTCGATGTAGTTCTTTGTGTGTCTGTAAGATGATGAGGCAGGGGTATATTTGGATTATTAAACATTTTAGCCTTTTCTGGGCTGTGGATAATATGTCATCAGTTCAATCCTTTTATAACCCTAGCAGCATATGTGTAAACCAAAGGGAGAAGTTAATCTCTCAAAGATACTGCTGCTTCCCCAGGCAGGAGATCTCTTATCATAAGATCTGATCCTGTCTCACTTTCTCTTTGGGAGGGGGCTTCTACCGCTGTGCTGGCCTTGACTGGGGGTACACTCTTGTTTAACATGTCAGTTCAAGTGAGACAAGATGGAATATTTAAACAGGGCTTTGCTAAAGTCCTGGGGTTGTAGCAGGAAACTAACACACAGAACCTTAAAGAGCTGGTCAAGCTTGAAGGAGAGCTGCTTCTCCACGTATACCTTTCTCATTAATGGGGCCTCAGGAAAAATGGCCCGTCTCAGTCCTTTTTCTTCTGGCTTCAAGCCGTATCTTTAACATCTTTGCCCCAGGAAAACTACTGCTGATATCCAGACTGTCCAAGGTAAGATAAAGAGAATCTGAGCCCTTTCTCCTACCTTCCCAGGCACATTTCCTTTTTCCCCTGTCTGATGACCTGCTTCTTTCCTGGATGACTGATGCTATGATGACCTCATCTGTGGAAAAGGCCCTGTCCTTTCCCCTCATGGTTGTGGCCTTTCCCTTGCAGACCTCACTGGGACAGCAATGTCAGAACACATCACCATGCCCCAGAAATCAGATACACTAAGAGGCACACACATATAGCAGTAGGGAGTCATTTCCTTACAGCTTCTTAGAAATCAGATATTTACAAGATTAATTTACAATAACAAGAAGCCCTTGTCTCCAGCTGAGGAATATCTGTATCCTCTTTCAGAGCCCTAGAGACATTCTTGACATAGTGGGGACATACAGGTCACCCGTATCAACCTCCACCCACCAGCAGGAAGGACTATTTCCATTTTTCTCATCATTGGAACCAAGTGATAGCAATTCTAACAAGACGGGCAAGTTGGCCTTTATGCAGCTGTCATCATATCATCCCAAAGGCTGAAGTTTTACTCCAGAGATTGACAGTGGATGCAAACTGACTGAGAGAAAGAATTAGGGTAAAACTAGAGGCCACATTTCATTGAAAATTGAAATTGAGTATGGAGTGACTGACGGCCTGCCTCTAGTCTTCCAAATCTTTGATGCTATATCTTTCTCAGGGACTGTCATTGGATAACTGAAATGAATGATATGCTTTCTCTACACTAGAAAAGAGAAAGAGCTGGAAAATGACATAGCTAAACCCTTTCTTCCTGAGAGTGTCCTCTTCATTGTAAAGGTGACCAAGTTTCCCAGAGAAGTCCTGGAATATGCCATGTTCCTCTAGTCCCTATCACAGGGAACTAAATAATAATAATACTGTTTATGAATAATACAAGCATGTTCTATATACTTAATAATATTACAAATAATTCTCACTACCTCCTTTTGAAGTCAGTACTATGGCTATTCTCATTTTACATACCATGCCACAGTAGCTCAGAGACCGGGAGTAACTTGTCCAATGTCACTCAGCTAGAAAGTGGTGGAATCAGGATTTGAACTCAGATCTGCACAACCCGCATCCTTGCAAACCAGAAACCTGCCTTTGGGGGTTGCAATGCTATGAATGTGTCTGATTTTGGCACCACCTTTGTTCACTCCTAAAAGTGCTATTTGGCATCCTTATTTTAATCAAAGTCAATTAAGATTATTTTTGATTTCAGAACTTTTAGGTACCTGAGTGCCAGCTATGAGAGACGGATATACCAGGGCCTAGACTCTCAGATCCTGAAGGTAGAATTATGCCTTTGGAAGTACCCAATAGCCTTAATTTGAGGACAATGAAGCCCCAGGAGGATCAGGAGGACCTTTTCTTGCCTTTTCTCTAAGTATTTTAACAGTACAGCACACCTGACTGTCTATCTCCTTGGGGGTTGTGAAACTCCCTGAGTCACATTTCTAAAATTCCCTAGGTCATGAGGAGGTGAGTATAGGGGGAACTGTTTTCTCCAATAGTTCTATTTTAGTCCATAATTTAGGAATTCTTGATCTTACTGTCAGAAGTATTTGGAATATAATTTCTCTCAACCCTTCTCTTTCGTTCCATCATTGATGGGGAAGGAAAGC
>NC_080078.1:23173379-23370879 GCF_949987535.1 Balaenoptera acutorostrata | reverse complement strand
GCTGAGCCATCACATTTAGCCAATAAATGTAATAAAAGGATTATTATTTAAAAGTTCAACCTCCATCAACTCACTTTTATCCTGCCTCCCCGAATTGGTGAACAAAATTAATGAGAACAGTGTGGCCATGCTTACCAGCTTCTGTTTGCAACCTTCTTATCAAAATCTTTGCTTTTCTGTACTTCCCTCTCAACTTGTAAGTTACTTTCATGCTTCAAGTTGATGCAAAGATAGATTATGGCAATAGTTTGTAGGTGGCTGTCAGAATTGACAGTGGTTTGTGTGGGAAATGCATAGCTAGTTTGAGAGCTGTGGTTAGGATTCCTGTTAGAGTCAGTTAAAAACAAAAATTATACCTCACAGGTAAAGGTCAAGTCAAGGGTTTTAATTATGATGCTGTTATACTATATCTCATGCTTGGATGACCTGGGTTTGAAGAATTGGAAAGCTATGTAATACAACCAACTCTAAAAAGGGCACAAAAATAATGTGAACTTTTGGAGGGATGAATCAGAATCTTTCAGAGACACAATGAGGTAGAGTGGAAAGGATGAAGTGTTAGGTGACTTGGGTTCTACTCTGGGCAAAATCATTAAAGTCTTTGGGCCTAGCATCCTCACCTGTAAAAGGATGTACAATTGGAGGCTCTTTTTAGCTCTACTATTAATAATCACCACCCCATGAAGTATGTACTGGAATTACTATTAGCCCTATTTTATGGAGAGGAAATTGAGACTCAGAAAGATTGAAAACGTTGCCCAAGGCCACACAGCTAGAAAGTGGCAGAGCCTGCAAAGTTATAGCTGACAATAACTCACTCCAAACTTTGGTGTCCTGACCTTGAGAGTGTCTATTTACCTTTCAGGCACCTGGGAAAAGTTGACTTTTACACCACTTTCTACATGAGGACAATCTTTCAGAGATCTTCAAGGACTTGTTCAAGGTCAAACATCTAGTACATTGTGGAGCTAGGACATGAACTTGTGATTGTCTGACTTCAAAGCCCAAGCTCTCAGCCATTTTGCTAGATTTCCACTTATGATAACAGCCACCACAGTCTCGAAGATGCATAGATGATGTAGTCAGAAAAGAATTCAGATTTATAACCAGTAAGCTACCTAATTTAGGATTATAGGAAGCAGAGTTCAGTGGCGGGGGCAGGTGGGACTCAGGTCTCATTCTAGCACCAGCACAAAGCATAAGGAAGATGCTTATTTAAAAATTTTAATCAGAGTTCTGCCATTGCTTGAGCATATATGCATCTACCAAACACCAAGTGTGCACCATATTAGAATTTATTATAATACAAACAAGTCCAAACACAATATATCTAATTAAGAAAATATGAACATCTACTATTTTTCTATGGTAACATTTTATTCCATTCTTTGAACTGGAATAGCCAACACTAGAGTCTCTTATTAACTTCAGATAGGCCCCCAGTTTGGACCAGTAGGCACCAATTGTGCAAAGTAACCTTTTCTAATTGCAGAGTGTTTGCAAAATGAAACTTCATTCCTTCTCATGGTCTGTTTTTTATGGTTTGTCTGTCATCCTCCTTATTTCCTTCCCATTAGACAGTTCAGTCCTTGAGTTGTTCAATAAAAAGATACAGTGTGTACATGTGTAGCATCACTGCATGTCCAACCAAGGACACAAATCATACACGAGGAATGCTAGTTAACAGTCTTTGAAAGAGGCATCACAAAAACCTGATATAAGGCAATTGCTTAAGTGCCATCAACAGCAGCTGTTTACGTGACAGGCTTCAAAATTCAAGGCTTTATTTCTAAAACTGGCCTGAAAGAAAAGGCTTAAAAGTTTGTTTTTTTCTTTAAAAAAACTTTTAATTTTTGTCCACAATTATTACTATAAATAAGAATAAATTAAAAGTCCTTAGATTATCTGAAATAAACTTTAGGAGATATGTATCAACCTAAGCCAACAGGCATTTGTATGCATTTTAACCAGAAGACAACACCTCACTGGGCTGCCTTCAAAAATCAGACCTCTTTTAAACATTACTGTATCAAAATATAAAATACAGTCAGAAGGAAGAGTGATCACAATACTACTTGGTACAGCCTCTGTTGTTAAGAGAAGTAATAAACGAGTGTATGAGGAAAACATTCCAAATGCACACCCAGTTTTTACTTTTTAAGCATCAATAATTAATTGTTACATACAACTAAAAACGTGGAGCAGAGAGCATTGAGATCCACATACATATTTTTCATCTCACATACATTCTCAAAAAGGAATTGCTTAACCTTTATAGATATTGCACTGTGACTCATTCATGTATAGTTCAAACTAGCATTTTTCAGAGCTATGTGTTTAAAAATAAATAATTAAATAAATATTGATATATATTAGGTGTAGGTAGCCTTTGGTCGATGTTCATTCACAAGGGGGTGTGGTGGAGTCACATGATACACACATTTAATGAACAGGTGCCTGACTACACATGCTTGGCCAAAAAGAAACAGAGAGAAATGCAACTTAAGGGGAAATCTGTGGGGAAATCTGGCCACTCTTCCACTAGATGTGCGCATGCCCTGGGGAGAGTGTGACCTGGGAGATACGAATCTGCTTGTCCCTCAGTCAAACAACGTCCATGAACCTCTTCTAGTGGGAGCATCTTGCTGCACCAGTGTGATCCTAATGTTCTTGGATACATTAGAGTCATACCATATGGTCCCTAAATGCAAGCCAACTCCGTCTTGTCTTCAACAGAAGAAACAGCAAACTGTTCCAATGCTGGAAAAAAAACTTAGCTAAGTTTTTAAGGGGTAGAATATGGTCTCCAACATGGCTCCTTCCTGAGAACTTTGCAGAAATAACTTTGGCTCTGCCAGATTTTTGATGAGACTCTACTGCAATTATTGAAAAGGAGTAGGAATTAGGATCATCGGGATGAACGTGACCTAAAGTTGTATTGAATTAGTGTTGAGGACATTGGTTGAAGTTTAGGGATTGTGTGGCGTCGGAGCCTTTCTACCCTGCTCATTTATTGCAAGTTCCCTTTAAAAGGGTAGACATGTCTTCCAATTTAGGGACAAAAGTGCAGTAAAAATTCAGCCTGAGGAACCAAGTGTTCCAGGTGAACTGTCTACTTTTTGTTGGGTCAACAAAAATATCATATAATTCCAAAATCATTTTGGAAGACTTCTTCTAGAACAGGGATAAGTTCAAATACTGGGAATCTGGGAGAGAAGTCTTTAAAAAAAATGTAACTGAGAAAAACTCCAGCATGGATTTTTCTTTCAAAACACATCATGGGGTACATAGGAACCTAATGTAATCAAGTCTGTGCATGTGCACACATGAGTGGTAGTTCCCAGGGAAGCCTCTATTAATTACACCCTAGAACTGTTCTTGCCTTGGACAGACAAGAGCAGAATAAATAAACTCATGTTTTATTATTTTGCAAAGGAGCTGGGTTAAATAGCATCACCAAAAACTGGCATCACCCTTTTGAGCCACGTGCATCAAAGGGCAGACATGCAGACAACATGCGTACCTTTCCACTGCCATTTGCAGCCAAATGGCAACGCCAGCTGGGCAGTGGGGCAGAGCTGAGAATGTCTCCCTTCACACCTGGAGAGCTACAGTTCCTGACCCTTAAAAATTAAACCCAGTTCCAAAGTCACTTCAAATAAAACAGTTTGGTGATGGCTTCAGCAAGCAAGGAGGCAGGGTTGGCAACTCTACACATAAAGGCTTCTCCAGGAAGCTCGCGTGGCACTGCAACAAGAAGCTATTTGAGTAAGGAGACCGTACACAGCTGACACAAGGATGGATGGAAACAATGGCAAGAGTGGGCTTATTTTTTTTTGTTTTTCTGGGCTCAAGAACTCCTCCTCTATCCCCACACACCAGGCAGGGTCTTTGTTTTGGAGGAGCTGGTTAAAACCTATACACAATGGCAAATAGAAAGGCTGCATCTTAGACCCCAGGTCTGAGTGTCATGGTTATGTTGGTTAGGAGCCTTTTCACAGAAGCTCTGACCAGAGTTTGAGCAAGATCCAATCCTCCCCTGCGCCCACGATCTCATTCTACAGATAGGGGTGCCAGGGCCACTTCAAGACCAAAACCCTCACTAGGACAAAGGGCACCTTGGAAAATTCCCAAATTGGTCAGCATCGTTAGCTGCTGGTAACAGCACAGGGAAATGATGGATGACCTCAGCTCTTGGAAGAAGAGTGTGGGCTCAGCTATGTGCTACTGTGGCTTGATGTGTCACATAAATGAGCAGTTTCCAGTGACTGTGGATGGTGCCAAGGCTAAGTCATAGACTATTTCTCTACTGTGTGTCCTTACAGGCCACAGGATAATGACACAACCTCCAATGACATCTTCAAACTGGTAGGAACTTTTGCTGTCAGCATGACTTGGTAGAAATGAACGCATAAATGAAAACAAGATTCATGCTTTTCTTTCTTCTCCTCCATCTTTCCTCATCTACCAGTCTGAGAGTTGCTCAATCTGTGGAGACAGGAAATCAGGTTAGCACTCTTAAGGAGAGCTGTTCAGCCAGAGGATGGGCCACATTCCCATCTGGAAATGGATTACTCAGAGACACTAGGTGCCAAACCTCTGAGGTCATGGGGATACCTTTATAGGTTTTCCATTTTTGTCGTACTGGTACACCAGCATCTTGATACAGTGTGAGTTGGCCGGCGAGATCCAAGGGCTACTTGTTATGGAAAAGTTATGGTTGGTGTAGAACTGTATCGGTTGCTTCTGGCACTTGAAGAAGGCCTTGAGGGTAGCGGCCGCCATTTTGCGGAACCGCTTGCTGATGAAGCAATAGAGGAAGAAGTTGATGGCCGTGTTCAGAAGGGCCAGCATGTTGGCAATGTCGGACATAATGTGCATCAGCCAGCGGTTCTGGATGGGCGCCCCATAGAGGTGGTAGAGGATCATGATGATACGTGGGGCCCAGAGTGTGGCAAAGATGGAGGTAATGGTAAACAAGATGGCAGTGGTTTTCCCTGTGGAGTAGCCACGGAGGCGAAAATTGCTCTTCCGCCTGAGCTTGTATACAATGATTGAGTTCAAGATGAAGAAGATGGAACAGGGCACCAAGTACACAGTGAAGCAGTGAATCCAGATAAGGACATGATGCACGGAGGTGCTGATGTAGTCTTCAGTCCAGATGTTGGGCCACCAGTAGTAGGGGATGCTGGTCAGGAAGCAGGTGACATAAACACTTACAATGACTTTCCGGGTGCGGGCTGGGTAGGAGACCATGTGGTACTTGAGCGGGTGGCAGACCGCAATATACCGGTCAATGGTTAGTGGAACAGTAATCCAAATTGAAGTGTGGATGGATGAGAATTCCAGCACTTCTATGATCTTGTCGGGAACCTGAGGCATCTGCATATTCAAGATGAAATCTTCCAACAGGAAGTCCACAAACACAATGAAAAAGAGGACCAAGATGTCAGCAGCGGCAAGTGCCAAGAGATAGTTGTAGGAGGACTTCTGTCTCCTAGCCACCAGCTGAGAGAGGATGATCACGGTTAGGATATTTGCTGTGGAGAGAAGAGAATCTGGTTTACGTCTGAAGCAAGATGACTTTATTGGCTACTAGGGGCCCCTAGGCATAGTGTATTAGGCACTCCCACGGAAATTAAAGGGGCTGAACCCATGTTCTTGAGGGACAATCTCTGCACTGCAATTGCACCTCATACAAACATCTGGATACTATTTTGACAAAGTTTCATGTTTACATTGTACTTAATTTGTCCCTCACACAGTCATGACAGTGGTGCTGCCATTGTCCTCACTTCAGAAATGAAACTGGGTCTCAGAGAACTTAAGGAACTCACTTAGAGCCCCAGAGTTAGCCGTTCATGGTGACAGGGACCAAACCCAGATCCTCTAATCCCCAATCCTGTGCTCTTTCTTTTGTCTGACTGCATGGAGAATATGGGGCTGCGATGGCATTTCCTGTTTCCTGTGCTCAAGTAGGACATTGGACTATTCAACCTCTTAAGAACTTTTAGAACTTGGATTTTAAGACCTTTCTTTCTTTTCTTTTTTTAAAATTTTATTTATTTATTTATTTATGGCTGTGTTGGGTCTTCGTTTCTGTGTGAGGGCTTTCTCTAGTTGCGGTGAGTGGGGGACCACTCTTCATCGTGGTGCGCAGGCCTCTCACTATCGCGGCCTCTCTTGTTGCCGAGCACAGGCTCCAGACTTGCAGGCTCAGTAGTTGTGGCTCACGGGCCTAGTTGCTCCACGGCATGTGGGATCTTCCCAGACCAGGGCTCGAACCCGTGTCCCCTGCATTGGCAGGAGGATTCTCAACCACTATGCCACAAGGGAAGCCCAAGACCTTTCTTTTTTAAGTGGGTCTAGAATTGAAGGAATGGAGAAGATCATGACCTTTAGATTAATTTAAAAATAAATTATATTTATTTTTAGAGTAGGTACACATGGTACATAATTAAAGTTAATAGAAAAGTAAAATTTCCTTCCACTCTTATTCTCCAACCACCCAAGTACCCCTCCCTCAGGGAAATCATAGTTAATAAATAATCTGTGCTTATGCATGTCTGTATAATATGTGTGTATATAGTTTTTGCAAAAATAGTAGCAATAGATTATTTTTCTGGGGGTCAGAATTGTTTTGGAATGCATCCACATAATTCTGATCAGTTTTAAAAAAAACAAATGTCTCTCTGAATGAGATACATCTGGAAAGTCATTAGGGACTCACTCTAAAATGATATCCCAATGGATAACATCTGGAAGTCATTCTACACATTTATTCTCATTAACTCACAACCAAGCCTGAAATTTGAACATTATTAATCCTAGTTTGCAAACAAGGGTCTGAGAGAATTTATGTCCCCTGTCTGAAGTGCAGTGGCAGAGCTGGAATCCAGGGCTCTCTTTCTCGCATGTGCCTTTAAAATTATTTCACAACAGTTCACATGTGAAAATGTCTTTAATATGCACACCCTGGTGTATTCATCACTCAGGTTAAACAAATTTTAACATTTTGCCACATATGCTTTAGTTCTTTTTAAATAAAGAAACGACACTATAGATGCAGTTGAAGTCTTCTTTGAAATTGTTCCAGCCCATCATTTCCCTTCCCCCTTTCCCCGCCAGAGGCAGCTACAGTGCTGCGGTCTTCAGGGCCACGTTTGCATACTCGTAACTTTCTCTTATGCAGAACCTGCCACTCTACATGCTTTTTTTCACACAACAAGTTGCTTTTGAGACCTGTTTTTTTGGATACATGTAGATCTATTTCACTCATCTTAACAACTATAGAGCAATTCCATTAATAAACGTACTGTAATTTATTTATTCATATACACATAGACATATTTATACACACATATGTCTATATATGTATATATGTATATATACACATATTATGTAGACATATACATCTAGCTGTCTATATGTGTATATATATACACATATACTATATAGACATCGATGTGTGTTTGTATATATATATAGATAGATAGATAGATAGATAGATAGATATATACACACACACATTTAAATTGGTTTCAGGATTTTGCTGTTATAAACTGCTGTAGTTAATACCTTGATATGACTCTCCATGAGAAGCAGCTATGTGTCAGAGTTTCTCTCAGGTAGTATATACATATGTAGAAGGGTGTTTATTATGTTTTAGAATATGTGCATCTTCATCTTTACCAGATATGGCTGAATTGCTCTGTAAAGTGGTTTTACTAATCTGCACTCCCAACAGTAGAGTATGAGAGTTCCAGTTGCTCCATAACCTCTCATTACTCGGCACTGTCAGGTTTTTTTGTTTGTTTATTTGTTTAAGTCTGTGCTGTCCTTGTTCTTGCTCAAAGCACTTTGAAATAACATTTTGAAGTGGTGGAGAGTTAAGGTACCAATTATATTAATTATCCAGTATTCATTCCCAGTGGTTTAGAGCATTCAATACCCATGCTTCAAACCACTTGGCAATATCAATACTTCTAAGTGGGGGTGGGGGTACCATGTGGGTATGTTACACCCTGCACAATAAAGAAAAATTATGAGTAAATCTTACTTTAAGTCAATACCTAAGAAAAGAGGTCCATTAAAGCAAAATTCTTTATATTATTAATTCTGAAATTTCAAAAGTTTACTTATGTATTCAACAGTGTTTTTCCATACCTACTATGAGCTATGCCCTGGAAGGAGATATTGAACAAAATAGACATCGTCCGTCTTAACTTCATGGAGCTTAGAGTTTACTATGCAAGAAAAGCATCAACCGAAGAATCACAGAAGAAAATGTGTAACTGGAAGCTCTAGTAAGTGCTATTAGTGATCAGAAGAATCTTTACTGAGGAAGTGATGTCCAAGCTGAAGTTTGGAGACCCAGTAGGAGGTAAATAGGCAAAAAAGGTGGTTGGAGAAAGTGTTTCAAGCAAAGGCAACAGCATGTGCAAAGGCCCTGAGGTGGCGAAAGCATGAAGAGTTGAGTTTATTAAGGCAAGGAATATTCATATTGATTTCTACTTGCTTTGTATACATTTTTGCACTTCATAGCTCTCTTTTATTAAACAGCCTGTTGAAAAGTGTTCAAAAATGTCTTATTCATTTAGAAATCCTTTGAAAAAACATCTAGCACCTTCCTTCTGTGTACATGGGCCCAAGATGGATACAAATTGGTATTGTAGACATTCAGAGTCTCCATTCAGAGAGTGTAGAAACAGCATGCAAGGGGCTGAGTATTAAAGAGACAAACAAGAATACACACAGTGATACAAGAGCCACGGGTGCATAGATACAGAATGAAGGGCAAAGGCTTTGGAGGAGGTTATGGGTCAAAATTTAGGCTACTCCGACCTGACAGTCAGAGTTTCATGGAACTCAAGCTGTAAAACCAGGTCTGATGCTTTCCCATCAAGCCAAGAGCACCAGAGCACAGTGATTTAGAATGTGGAGTTTGGGGCCAGGCTGCCTGGGGTTCAGTCCCGGCTCTATTATTTATTGATTCTTTTTGGCTTTGGGCAAATTTATTCAATCCTGCTGTGCCTTAGTTTCCTTTTTTATAAAATAGGTTTAATAGGGTTATTCTGAGGATTAAGTGAGATAATTTTTATAAAGTGGTTACAACAGTAGCTGGCATGTGGTAAGTTCTCAATGAATGTTAGTTCTTGACTGAGAATCCACTCATTCAACAATTATTAACGGAGCATTTACTATGTGTCAGGCACTGTATGAGGCGATGGAGATGCAGGAATTAACAAAATGGACAAGTTCCCTTTTATCATGGGGCTTATAGTATAGTGGGTGAGAGAGACAACACATAAATACAAAAATGTACCACAGAATTTCAGATAGCGATGCTATACAGAATAAAACCAAGGGATAAGACAAATTGTTGGGGGGGTGTTGTATTTTAGATTGGACATTTGAGTTCAATTAAGGATGAGGAGAGGGGATCTGCCATAAAAAGATCCGTGAGAAAAGAACTCTAAGCCTCTAAGCAGGGGGAATGGCAAGTGCAAAGGCTCTGAGGTAGGAAAGAACTTGGTATTCATGGAACTGAAAGAAGGACTCTCATCAGTCCTATTATCATCCCTGTTTTACAGGGGAGGAAACTGAGGCTTGGATTTTTAGGTTATCTGTCCATAGCCACAAACTGAGTAAGTGGGAGGGCCTGAAGTTGATTCCAGCTCTCTCTGACTTCGTGGCATATCAAGTTCCACTTTGTTTCCAGCCGGAGGAAAGCGATTCCTGTTCTCTCAGTTGCCCTTGACTTAGAGAAGTGCCATCATTTCTCAGAACCTCTTTTTTCCATTCATTAAACAATGCCCACACACTCTCTCATGTCCCTGCTCTGCTCCCCAACTTATAAGGGGGGGTAGGAATGAATAAATGCTGGGGTCTCCCCAGAAAAAAATGTGATACAGTCATCCTTTAGTATCTGCAGGGATTGGTTCCAGGACCCTCCTGTGATACCAAAATCTGCGGATGCTCAAGTCCCTTAAATAAAATTGTAGAGTACAGACGGCTCTCTGTCTCCGTTGGTTCTGCATCCACGGATACAGAGGGCTGACTGTATATATTCTGCAGAGAGTCACTTTTCACCACCATCTCTTACTTCCTCATCGAACCCTGTTTGTAATGTGGTGCTAAAAATTTTCCATATCCAAACTCTTCAAAAATATTCCATCTCCACCTAATTAATGCTTTAAGTCAGGCAAGTCATCAACTCCAAATTAAAGTTCCAGCTATTCATATTTGACATTTCCTTAAGTTTCTAGTAATTGCGTCTCTCGAGAAACTAACGTGCAGACATTGAGTTTCCCATTTCTTTCGTGCAGGTCGGTTTGCTCCCAAGGCAATATCAAGAACACTTAGAACATCCTTGGCATGAGAGAGATGTGTGAGCCACAGAGACCCAGAGGGGAATGGAACAATGCCTGTGTATTGATTTTCTGAAAAAGAAATGAGAAGGTAGAATTTTCAACTCTCAAGGTTGGCATTTGCTATAACTCCCCACATTGAAAAATCCTTTCGTTTCCACTGTGATAGTTCTTTCCCCAAAGAAAAGGAGTGCTGTTGACAGGGTCTGTGTGTATTTATAAAGGATGAATAAGCTAAGAAACCCAAGTCATCACCACCTGAAATTCCATTTCTCAGCTTTTTTCTCAAATTAACAGGCCCAAGAATCTGTTGTGTGGAAAACCAACCAATCCCATCCAAGCAAGTCCACGTGAACTTCATGATCAAAATGTCAATGCTTCTAAAAAGCAAATCTTTTCTGTCAATGGTGTCGTTGGACAGGTTTAAGCTCCTGGGTAATATAAAGCCCATGTTTTGTGATTGCAAAGCTTCTTGTTATTATATTCTTGGGGGAATTCATTTCCTATACCTTGCAGCTTACCATGCTCAAACTTGAGAGGATTTAGGGAGTAGCTAAAAGATCAACACAGGTTGGGCTGTCCGACCCCACCACTGGATGGTTGACTGGCGCAGAGGGAAAGGGTCAAGGTCTTCCAGAGGTATTTTCTGTGTCTGTGAGGACTAAGAAGTTCCTGCAGATTCCTTGGAAGAGCCCTGACTGGGAGTTCTGAGTTTATACCTCTTAATTCTGCTACATTTCTTGGTTTTTGGTTTTTGTTTTTTTGGTCTTTGAAAATTATTTTTTTCAATTACAAAAGTAAAATATACTGTAAAAATTAAACATTATATCAGTGTATAATAATATTATTAGCTCACTTTTATTGAGCATTTACTTCTAAGCATCTTACACACATTTAATTTCATTTAATTTTTACAACCACCCTATGAGGTTGGAACAATTATCTGAGAGCATCGAGGCTTAGAGAGGTTATAAGTAACTTGTTTGAGGTCACAGAGCAAGCGAGTGGTGAGCCAAGACATTAAGCCAGGCTTTTTGTCTCCTGAGTTTGTACATGTAACTATTACATTAGACACTGGAAAGTGAAAGTCTGTCCGAATCCCATTTTCTAGAGATATTATGGTATCTAGTCTCTTAGACGGTCCCCAGTGAACCATACCTCCTGGTATTCATGCATTTGTGTAGTCTCCTCCCCTTGAATTGGAGCTTGTCCGGTGATTCACTTTAAAAAAATTTTTTTTTATTTACTTTTGGCTGCATTGGGTCTTTGTTGCTGCGCACGGGCTTTCTCTAGTTACAGTGAGCAGGGGCTGCTCTTCGTTGCGGTGCGCGGGCTTCTCATTGCGGTAACTTCTCTGGTGGCTTCTCTTGTTGCAGAGCATGGGCTCTAGGCATGCAGGCTTCAGTAGCTGTGGTATGTGGGCTTGGTAGTTGTGGTACATGGGCTCAGTTGCTCCGTGGCATGTGGGATCTTGCCCCATCCAAGGCTGGACCAGGGCTCGAACCCGTGTCCCCTACATTAGCAGGCAGATTCTTAACCACTGCGTCACCAGGGAAGTCCCTGTGATTCATTTTCAACCAATAGACTATTGTGGGAGTGACACTACATGACCAGGTTGTAAGTGGGACTTCTGAATACTTGCTTTGGGATGCTGCATCTTGGAGCCCAGCTGTGAGAAGGCCAAGCCACATGGAGATGTCGTGTGTAGGGACTCTGGTTGAAAGCCCCAGGTGAGCTCGTAGCCAACAGCCAACATCAACTGTCTGTCATGTGAGTGAGCGCTCTTGGATGCCCAGCTCCATGGAACCCCCAAATAACTGCAGTCCCAGTGCCCTGCGGCTGCCACTGCGAGAGACCCTGAGTAAGAGCCATCCAGCTGAGTCCAGTCAGCCTAAGAACCAGGACAAATAATCTTAAATGGCTGTATTAAGCCTCTAAGTTTTAGGGTGGTTTGCAATGCTGCAACCAGAACAGAGGTTTATTAACCATTTGGTGTTTGTATCTCTAGGATATTTATATGCCTATAATTATAAATATAATTAGTAATATGATTATCACCACAAAATGAGATCATACACTAATACTGTTGTGCAAGTTGGTTTTTTCTTTTTTCTCTCTCTTTTAAAAAAACTTTTATTTATTTATTTATTTTTGGCTTCATTGGGTCTTCGTTGCGGTGTGCGGGCTTCTCATTGCGGTGGCTTCTCTTGTTGCAGAGCACGGGCTCTAGGTGTGTGGGCTTCCGTAGTTGTGGCACATGGGCTCAGTAGTTGTGGCTCGTGGGCTCTAGAGCGCAGGCTCAGTAGTTTTGGCACATGGGCTTAAGTTGCTCCGTGGCATGTGGGAAGCCCCAAGTTGGTTTTTTTATCAATTAGAAATAAATCATGGATTTTTTCCTATGTCAATAATATTCATGAAATATTCACTTATAGCTGGACATTACTTATTTTATTTTGTTTTATTTTATTATTTTGGCCACCACAGAGCTTCATTAAACATCTTTGCATATTTCTGTAGAATAAATTCTCAAAAGTAGAAATGCTGGCTTAAAGGGTAACACACATTTTTTTCCCTTCCTCCCTCCCTCCCCCCTCCCTCCCTCCCCCCCCTCCCTCCCTCTCTCCCCCCTCCCTCCCTTCTTCTTTTTTTTTTAATTATTAATTTATTTATTTTTGGCTGTGTTGGGTCTTCGTTTCTGTGCGAGGGCTTTCTCCAGTTGCGGCAAGTGGGGGCCACTCTTCTTCGCGGTGCGCGGGCCTCTCACCATCGCGGCCCCTCCCGCTGCTGCAGAGCACAGGCTCCAGACGCGCAGGCTCAGCAGTTGTGGCTCACGGGCCCAGTCGCTCCGCGGCATGTGGGATCTTCCCAGACCAGGGCCCGACCCCGCGTCCCCTGCACTAGCAGGCAGACTCTCAACCACTGCGCCACCAGGGAAGCCCTCCTTCCTTTCTTCTTAAAGGCAGCTAATATAATTTGTAAGAAGGGAAAGAGCTCAAGGTGAAGCTACAAAAAGATTTAGGTTAGACACCAAGAAGCACTTTCTGACCGCAGTGGCAGTCACGTGAACAAGAGCCGGCCACTGACACCACGGCTGTTGGGTCCACGCAGGTCTTCTGCAAAGAACACAGAGCTGTGTATCTGGGCTGATTAAATTCCTGGCGTTACCTTCTGCAAATCCATTTTCTCTGCATCCTAAATTATATTTTCGTGAATTTCCAAAAAGAGAGCCCTTCGCCCCTTTCAGCCACCATCCCCTGTGACTTAAATGCATCCCTCCCTCCTTCAAGGTGCCTACCTTTTGTACTAGAAGAGTCAGCGCTCATGTGCTACGGACACATGGTGACCCCTCACATTGTCAGCCATTCCAGTGGTGTTATTTATACGGCTGCTGGAAGGTGCCTCAAGGACAGAGTTTTAGGAAAAGCAATTTCTAAGCCTCGCAGGCAAGAAGTCAGCACTGCCCTTGTTTAGATTGGGTGATGGGGCATTGCTCTGGAGGGCGGTCATCTCGCTTACTATTACCTGCTCCAGTACAGGTCTCGGAGGGATCTTGGAGCAGAGAAAGGGGAAGTAAGATGCTGGTGCTGGCTCTGGAAGCCTGAACCAAGCCCCTGCTGCTGTCCCAGCTCCCCCGTGGCGGGCAGGGCACCAGGTCGCTGCGTCCAGAGGGGCCAGAAGGGGAGGGAGGCGTTGCCTCGACGCAGCAGCTGCACCCACCGTGCAGAGCATCAGGCGAGTGTCGGTAGGTGACGGGACTCCTCTGCTGCACAGCTGATGCCCTCTCCAAGGAGTCCACCCTCGAGGCTTTCGGCAATTACAGCGCCCGAAGTGCACCTGACTGGCGCGCGGGGAGCCCGAACCTGTGGGACGCGGGGCCAGGAGGAGCACGACTGTCTCGCACACTCTCCCACCCTCAGACCAACGTCTTTGTCATCTATGTCTCCACTGCCAGAGAACGTGCGGCACAAGCGGCATCCAGAAGTGTATCACCACTGCCCCGAGGTGTACATCCTCCTGGTGGGCACCAGGAAGGACCTGAAAGCTCAGCCTGACACCTGCAGCGCCTCAAGGGCAGGGCCAGGAGCTGGCCGAGCAGATCCATGTTGTGCGCTACCCGGAGGGCTTGACCTGGCGGCAGGACGGCCCTCAGCTTGCAGGCTGCCCCTGTCCCACCCCGGACAAGTTGTGCCTTGGCGCCTTGTCTGCCCCCAGCTGAGCCTGAAGGACAATTCTCACACCCCTGGCGGGGGGGGGGGGTGCTCCCTGAATGCCTTTTTCTCCTTAAGGAGGCCCACAGGGAGGGGGCCTTGGGTCCTGCCCCACTCTGCTTGGGGACACAAGGTATTCTGAGAGCTCACCCAGGCCAAGGTTGGCTCCCTCCCCAAGAAGCCAACCCTTGCCCCTCGTTGCGGTGCGTGGGCTTCTCATTGCGGTGGCTTCTCTTGTTGTGGAGCACGGGCTCTAGGCGTGTGGGCTTCAGCAGTTGTGGCACGTGGGCTCAGTAGTTGTGGCTCACGGGCTCTAGAGCGCAGGCTCAGTAGTTGTGGCACACGGGCTTAGTTGCTCCGCGGCATGTGGGATCTTCTAGGACCAGGGCTCGAACCCGTGTGCCCACATGCCTAGAGCCTGTGCTCTGCAACAAGAGAAGCCACCGCAATGAGGGATGGCTTCCAGGTTCCTGGAAGGGCTCTGAAGGGCCATTTGTTCTCTTTGCTCTTTGCAGGCTGAACTTCAGCCCACATAGCCAAGTACATAAGAACCTATCATAGGACTTCCCTGGTGGCGCAGTGGTTAAGAATCTGCCTGCCAATGCAGGGCACACGGGTTCGAGCCCTGGTCCTGGAAGATCCCACATGCCACGGAGCAACTAAGCCCGTGTGCCACAGCTACTGAGCCTGCGCTCTAGAGCCCGTGAGCCACAACTACTGAGCCCACGTGCCACAACTGCTGAAGCCCACACGCCTAGAGCCCGTGCTCCACAACAAGAGAAGCCACCGCAATGAGAAGCCCACGCACCGCAACGAAGAGTAGTTCCCGCTCACACCAACTAGAGAAAGCCTATGTGCAGCAATGAAGACCCAACACAGCCAAAAAATAAATAAATAATTTAAAAAATTCTCACTTAAAAAAAAGAAAAAAAGAACCTATCATAGTTGGAAGAGGTTGTGAAGTGTAGTGATTAATCTCCCTGAACCTCAATTCCTACATCTGTGAAATCGGCATCAATATAAATAGCACCCTCATAGGTTGTTAGAAAAATAGAGGAAATAACATGTGTAAAATGCTTAGTACCGCCCCTGGCACATGGTGAGCACTCTGTAAATGTTAGTTTTGTTATTTTCACACCTGGCCAGTTCAGTTCAGCAGACAATTACTGAGCTAGAGGCCAGACACTTTGCTGGAAGCAGAGCTGAATAGGAGAGAGTCTGAGCTCTCAAGGAATCCATGGAAGATTCTCGTTTACCTCCACGGATCATTCCAGTCACTATAATCCTGTCACCTTATCTGGAAATTCTTCATTCCCAATTCCTCTAGCTGCAGCTGTGTCCCACCAACACCCCCCCTCTATTTTTCTCTGCTTGGTGGAGAAAAACATTGGTCTTTATCTATGGAATTATACCCTTAAGAGCCATTACTACATGATAACTCAGTTGTTTCTTGCATTCTCTGAAACAGCCTTTGTTCTTTTAAAATTTTAGTTATTTGATAGTTCTTTAATTTTCTTTGTAGCTTTACTATCATGCCCTTCACTGTTATTTTTTTGTGGAGACCCTACTTGTCACCACATTTAGCACTTGAGTGGATCCTTTTCATAGCTAGGAACGGTGTTTCCTTCTTTCTTTGAATCTCCCTTTCTAGGATCTCCTGCCCAGGGTGATAGCGTAGCCTGAGGCAGGGATGACAAAAATATTTACTCTTCAATTGACTGGTAGGGGCTGCTGGGTGCCATGTTGAAACTTGTTCCAAAACCACACCTGGGCTTAGCAGTGCTGTAATGAATTGGTGATGCCTGCCTTGGTGGAAGAAATGCTGTGGATTTGCCACGAGGAAGTCTTGGGACCTGGATCCATGGTGCAGTTTTCCTTTTTCCCAGAACTGAATAAAGTAGTGTTTTCCAGTATAGACCAGGACTAGTTGAGACCTAGCAAGCCTGCCCTTGTGGTTGAGTAATCAGCAAGAGCTAAGATGGTTGCCACCCCAGGGCAGTCTGACTCAGGGCAATGGGGAGAAGTGAGTCATCTGCCAGGCTACAGGCCAATCAGTTGGCCTTCTCTTGACAGTAAAATTGCTTCTGGCTTTTTGACTAGGCGCAGCTTCTTTGGGTAAGCATGACAACAACTAGATTCTCAACTGGGAAACCACATTCAAGTTGGCCAACAGACTCAAAAGTTTCCAAACCATACTTCTCAACGCCAAGCTTCATTTTCTTATGACTACCATACACTAAGCACCTACTGTGTGCTGGGTGGCTCTGTATAGATGAGATGATTTTATGAGATTTGCTGATGAACAGTTTTACTTTCAAAGGTATACATTTAGTTTAAATGGTATTAGAGGCATGTTATTTTTCCATTTAGGGTAGTGATAAAAGCCCGTTTATAAAATAACTTGATCAAAAAAGTGAACTGACTTAAAGAAATATTTAAGGAGATGACAGTGCAAGCAGAATGTAGGCTCTCATCTCCATTTTACAAATGAGGAAAAACTAATATTCAGAAAGGTTTAGCCACCTGTCCAAGACGGCACAGCTGGTAAGTCAAAGAAGCATTCTGAAAGCACTTGATGGTGCTATTCTGGGTCAAGCTTTGTACTAAGTGATGGATGCGACTGTGTTTTTTCAGCTCTGGGGGTTCGTCACAGAGACAGATGGGGGCAGGGCTTGAGGTGGGTCTCCAGCAAACACACGACAGAAGAGTTACCAGAAAGGACAGGCTGCTTAAAGTGAGAGGCATGAATTCTGAAGTCTGGAGGAGCTGTGTTTGCACCCCAGATCTGCACATTTCTTGCTGGCACTCTTGGGCAAGTAAACGCAAGGAACAATCAATAAAATGGGAGTAACGATGGTGTCCAGTTCAGAGGGCTGTTGTGAGGATGAGAGGGAATCTCACACACACACAAAGCTCTTAGCACGGCGTCTGGCCCAGGGAGAGTGTGCAGTATAAGTGGTCACAGTTATTGTCTGTGAGTGTGATGACCTGTGATGTCCTGTGAAGGTGACAAACTGAACCAGGTGAAGGCCTGGTGCAGGGGAAGCAGCGCCCGCAAATCTAGGTGGGGCTTCTCCTGGTGTAGTTCTTGAGGATGGGAGAACTGTCTGTAGAAAAGACCTCTGACTTGTTTCTCACACTCGGTCAGTGAAAGTGTCCTTCATGCTGCTGTATGTTACAGATGAAAGTTGTTAAGAGAGTAAACCCTAAGGGTTCTCATCACAAGGAAAACATTTTTGTTTCCTTTTCTGCTTTTTCTTGTATCTCTGTGAGATGACGGATGCCAACTAAACTTATTGCGGTAATCATTTCACAATATATGTAAGTCAAATCATCATGCTATATACGTTAAGCTTACACAGTGATGTATGTCAATGATATCTCAATAAAACTGTGAAAGAAAAAAGAAAGCATCTTTAGCCTTTCCATTTTTGTTAGGAGACCCCCTCGGGTTAGACTGAGTTCTCACATAGACGCTTGTGTGCTCCTGGACAAGTCCCTTCCCTTCTCAGAGCCTCAGTTTCCAGATCTGCAAAGTGAGCCAGTTAATAATAAAGAAATAATTTAAAAAATAGTATCATAGCTCCCATTTGGTAAAGGTGGGCAGGGGTTAAACAGGCACACAAGACAAGGAGAGGCTCCCAGGGAGAGTGAATAGCATGTGCAAAGGCAGGAAAGAGGAAGGTCCTCAGGGCAGCTAACTGTTATCGAGTGTTTGTTGTTTGTCAGGCCCTGAACTCACTTCTTCATATACATGAAGCATATTTCATGTCTACAATATCAAACATTATCTAATATTATAATATCTAACATTAAATATCCAGTATGTAATCCTTGTTAATAAAGTAGGTACTATTTTCATTCCCTATTATAGATGAGAAAGACTGAGGCACGGAGGGTGAAGAAGTTGACTGAGGTTGGATGCAAAAGTGTCAAATGCCTCTTCCAGTTCTTCCATTCATGCAGACCTGTAATACAAGGGCTGAGCACATGCAGTAATAACTGGTACATTTATTAACAACAATTCCCTTTATTAGGCACTTGCTGTGTGTGACTCACCTGCTAAAGGTTTTACTGGCATCAAATGTAATCCTCACATGACATAAGGAGATAGATGCTATTAATATCCCCATTATAGAGATGAGAACACTGAGGCTCAGTGGGTTAAGAGAATGGCCCAGATCAGACATCAAATGTATGCTGGACCCAGGATTCAAAAACAATTTATTAGACTCTAGAGCCCATTCAATGCATCTGCTCATCCAGATGCTTCCATCATTAGCTTGAGGGAACTGACCATTAAGTAGAAATGGGTCAGTATTTTCTTTGTTTCTTTTTCTTTTTTAACAGTGTGTATCAGCTGGCGTGTATGGTGGCATGAGGTAGCTGAGGGAAGAATTCCCTTCAGAGGAGTTGTAGGTCCTTCAAGAACACCCGCCACTCCCAGTCCCTGGGAATAAGCAAGGGTAAAGAGACAGGGGGTTCATCTCTGCCTCTGAGGGTCTAATCGCTTCCTCCAAGTCCAGGGCTTACCACCGAGACCCTCTCCATAGCGCCTCCCGATATGGAATGGTGCTCGCGCCGGCTAATTCTCCCCGGGATTCACCCCAGGTGCACGGTTTCCGCCCACATGGCCGTCCCCAGACTTGCAGCTGGTGGCTGCCATGTGCACAGGGTGCTCATTTGTTTTGCTGTTTTGTGGACCCAGAGTGATGGTCACTGGGTGTCAGGGGACCAACAGGAACTCAGAGGCTTCTGGGCTCTTCATCTGGAGTTCACTGGGGTGTCAGAGGCTTTTGTGGCTCTGCTCGGGTTGTTGCTGTTTGATTAAATGTCTTGTGCTCAGCACCATCCGTCTCCCAGTGGCTGCCGGGGGTAGGTATTTTTAGCTGTGGGCAAATAGCTTATCAATTGTGCATGCAAAACGCAGCCAACACAAAGCCTTCATTCCTGTTGCCTGTCTTCTTCCACGCAGGCAAGGACAACAGAAGAATTAAAGGAGGTTGGCACTCATTTGCTCATTCCACAAACATTTACTGAGCTGCCCAGCATGCACCAGGCACTGGGCCAGGCACTGTGGATGCAGCAATGTGCAAACGCACAGGTGGCGTGAGTCCACATGGGGCTTACGATCTATTTTGACAGAGTTGAGGTCTGCTCTGCTACCTACTAACTCGGAGGCTTTTGGTGAGTCACACATTTCTCTGGACCTTTTTTCATTCAAAAAGTATGTGCTGGGCATACACTATGTGCCATTCACAGCACTGAGGTTGTTGGTGTGGAGAGACAAGTCTCTCCCCACTAGCAAGCGAGGTAGAAAGGGAAAGAGGTTGCACGACCAAGCAGCGAGCATGACCCAGGTGGCCCAGGCATTTTCTCAGGCCCACAGGAGAAAGTGGCAATGAGTTCTGACCTCGGGGCCTGGGAAAGTTGCACGGAAGCATGAAGGAGGAGCTGGTGGGATCCAGGACCCACATGGGCAAAGGAAGCAGGACCGTGGGCAACACAGTCAAGAACTAGGAACATAATGGATAAATTAAACAAATAATTCTTCAGCTAATGACCCAAGCTGTCTTTCTAGCCTGAAGGCTTCTCTTCCCAGAGGCCACTTCCTAGGGACAGCTGGTTGCCCTGCAGCCAAGGCCATGTATAAACTGCAGCAATCAGCTGTCACTTCGCACCTCCAGCTGTTTTCTAGTATTAGGTCTGCATCAAGTGTCTCCAACTTAAAAGAAGGAAAAGCAATACCATGTGATGTCAGGAAAAAAAAAACCACCACTCACTATTATATACAAAGGTCCCAGAACATGTTGTTATGGTGTATCTACTTACCCAGGGTTCCATTGCTATAGACACCACCAGTGCTGACCACAGCTATCACAACCATCACTTTGATGATTTGGGAGGCACTTCAGGGGCTCCCAGTGTCATCCCAGAATGGTAAGAGGCAAAGAGTACAGATTCCGGATCCATGCTGTTAGGGTTCAAACCTGCCTGTGCCACCCTAGCTGTGTGACCTTGAACAATCTACTTAACCTCTCTGTGCCTCAGTTTGCTCATCTATGGAAAGGATGATACGGCACTTATCATAGGCTTTTGTGAGCATTAAATGAATTAATATATGGAAAATACCAAGCACAGTGCCTGGTACCATACAGGCTATATAATTTTACCATCATAACTATTAGGTTAGAAATCCAGAAGAGCAGGAAGTGTGTTTGCTTTTCTTATTACTATTAATATATCGCCAACCTCTTACACAGTTCTGGGCATATGGTAGGTGCTCTAAATATCTGTTGAATGAATGAATGAATGAATGAATGACTATGAACATAGATTAACATGGCATTTTAGACATGCAGAAGGGCTTTGTCATAGTTTTGAATAGACTGGAAGTCTGCTAAGTGTTTATTGCAGAAAATGAGTCAGGTGATGTGATCAAGGGTAACTGGGAATTAATTGGAAATTAATTTAGTGTTCACTGTGTGAGATCTTTTAGAGACTATCAGCTTCTCCAGAAGAGGTTTTGTGCCAGAATCTTCCATGTGAATCCAATTTCAGCTCAACATAAATTTAGTGATGCTCAACTATGTAGCCAAGCCTGGATCAGACTCTCAAGGAGTACAAGACCCTGCGCTCAGGGTGTTGAGATCTTACTGAATAAGTCATCCCAAGGCAGCATGAGGAGTCATTCAAACTCCCTGCTACCTTCAACTGCTCTATGCCAGGGCTTATAAACTCAAATGGCACAAGGGACCAGTTAGGTGACATCAATGTGTGAGGTGAGCCTGCAGGGGCCTTTAGTGAGCTGCCCAGCTTATACTCCCTTTCAAGAGGGCAGCCACTGTTTAGTTCCACCTGGTGGTTTCCCAGGAGGGAATGACAGCCAACTGTGGCCAGGTCATCCAATGTTTCAAGAGAGGCTTGCAAGCAACACACACACACACACACACACACACACACACACACACACACACACACACACACAGAGGGTGGCCCATGGGTTTGAGACCTCTGCTCTGTAGCAAAATCCAGTGTCTTTGCACAGCCGACCAGATACCTCCCACACCATCAGCGCCCTTCTGCATCCCATGCAAATGCTCTTCACTTTACAGGCTGTTGCCTAAATGTGCAGTGCTCTTTCTTAGCTTTGTAGCATTGTATGGGCTATTTCTTCTGCCTGGAATGCCTTCCCTGCCTACACCACTTTGCCTGGCAGACTTTTTATTTTTAAAGCTTTTCCTGATCTCAATGCACTGAGGTAAGCACCTCACTGGGTATAGTATTTAGAACATTTTGGTACTGATCTCCTTCAAAATCTTTATCACCCATTCTCTGGAAGGCAGAGACTGTATCTTTTTTCTCTGAACCTTGAGGGCCTATCACAGGGCAGTCAAAGAGTATGCACTCCGTCAACGTTAGAGGAATAAAAGTGTGATGGATGGATGGATGGATGGGTGGATGAATGGGTTACCCAAGGCACTCTCTGTGGAGAATTCACCTGCTGGCTGTCACTTCTGTGGTACTCCATTACATCCATGATGACTTGATCTTATCCCTTCCCTCTGTCTTCTCTCTAAACCCAGTCTCTCTAGGTAGCCTCTCGGGAACGTTTTCCTGTTTCCTCTTATGATGGCTGATGGATCTGGGCTCAAATTCCCCATTCACTTGTCCAGGCATGATCTTAACTCAGTTTCCTCACCTGTGCAATGGGGAAAATACCATTTCCCCAAAGGGCTTATTGAGAAGACTGAGTAACTTCAAATATAAAAGCATTATTACTATGCCTAGCATCTAGTATGTACTCAAAAGTATTATTCATTTCTCTATTGGGTGTGATAGTTTCTTTCTTAGAGCACTGACTCTTTCCCTTGTTGGAAAGTGGGGAGCACCGATTCTGAAACCAGACTTCGTGGGTTTGAATCCCAAGTTTGCCATTTCCTAGCTTTGTGATCCTGGCTAAGTTACTTAAATACTCTGTGCCTTAAAGTTCCTCATCTGTGAAATGGGGATAATGATACCTGTCTCTTAGGGATCTTGTGGGAATTAAATCAAGGGCTTAGAAGAGTATTTGGCACATAGTGAGTGCTCAGTAAGTGTTAATTTTGTTGCTCACCAACCCAACCCAAGAGACTCACTGGTGAGGAGGATTTTGCATATTCACCAAGACTACTCAGGCCGACTTCCAGCCCCTTCCTTTTATTATAGATATTGACTCCCTGCTGGATTCAGCCACCTTGCTACAGCTGTGGACGTCATAGTAAACCCGAGGAAATGGTTTCTTCCTTTTTGTGGCTCCTATCCTGGCAGAAGCCAGATAGATCATCAGAGAGAAGCTCCATGACAGCAGGAGGCATCATGCTATGGGAGCACTTAGGAAGGGGTAACGAGTCTAGCCTAGAGGATCATGGAAGACTTCTTGGAGGAAGTGGCACATGTGCAGTGACATGGAGGAATGGGAGCCAGTCAGATGACTGGGGAGCAAAGTGTGTCAACAAGAGGGAACGGAATGTGCAAAGGCCAAGAGGCAAGAGAAAGAGGATGGCCGTTGCAGCAGCTCAGCTCATAAGCTCAGCATGGAATGGAGGCCACAGGCTGGGGGCTTGAGGGGCTGATTCCAGGCTGCAGATGTGTCTTTAAGATTTTTGAATCAGTTGCCATGTTTACAAATTGGAGTATTTCATGTCCAATTGAGGATTTGAACTTCTTTTGAAAATCAGAAGGAGAGGCCACACTGGGCCCACATTTCCACTTGGGGCTACCCTCCAGCTCAACAAGTCCCCACGGGCCTCACTCATTTCTGCCATCTGCCTGCCCCTGCCCAGAGCCGGGGAGGGAGTTGGAGGGAGGCCTGGCGGGAGAAGAGGTAGAGATGTAACAGCACTTGATTCTAATGATTCAAACTGGGTTTGAGTTGAATTTGTCCTGAGGTGGTGGAGATTCATTGAAGGGCTTTAAGCATTAAAGGGTTTTACTAAGTAAGATGCCTGTTATTTAGACGTCCTTGAAGGTAGATGAGGGGGGTGGTGGAGAACGGAGGGTCCTTTATATAACTCATTGAAACTTTCAAACATGGGGTGCTATTGTAGCTTCCTCCTATATACAATTTGACAGGAGCAGCAGAAATGCTGAGAGGTACCATCTTCCCGCATAACGTGTCCCCTTCCCCTCTTAGGCTGGCAGGGGAAAGTTCCATGGGATCTGGATGTTCAAGAACATTGGAAAATTCTCTGATGTGCACCACCTGGCTGCACTTTCTCCAAGGCCACTGTCCTGGTGGATGTTCTGTTCCACGACGGGACCTGCATTCTCCCAGCAGATGCGGGATTGAAGCGGCAGCACCTGTGCCAGAGGACATGGACGGACAGGGAACAGGCCATGCCCAGAAGACAATGTCTAATTACCCGGGGGCCTCAGGAAGCAATGTTCTCTGGTTGGAGAAATTGTTTTTTGTGCCACACAGCCGAATGACATGTAGGTCAAGGAGGTGTAATTATATGGAAATGGATTTAGTTTGGGAACTTCTAAAGACCCACCTCTGCACACTGGGAGGTGGCAGAGAGAGAGCGTAGCTTCCATTCTGCCCAAGCTGGGTTCAGCAGGTGAAAGTCAGCTTGCTTCCTCGTGATTTTGAGGGGGTCTCTTTCTTTTCTAGCTTGGGGACACACACCTGAATGTCACAGAAGATAAGAAGCAGTGCCCTTCCTAGTGCTGTGGTGATGAGCGTGGGCACTGGATCCAGATGTGACTCCTACCGGCTGTGTGACCCGGGGCAAGTTACCTAACTTCTCTGTGCCTCCATGCGCTCATCTGTGAAATGAAGCCTATTGTGAGGACTAAATAAGTCAGTGCATAGAAAGTGCTTGCAAAAGTTTGGGCTGCATAGTCGACACCCCTGGGATTGTGGCCTCGGCTCCCTTCTCCATCTCATTTCACTCACCACTCCTGCCTTCCCTCTGTCCCAGCGGAGAGGAACCAAAGCACGTGCAGCTCCCCAAACAAGCCTCACTGTCTCCAGCTCTGGGTCTCTGCCTATGCAGTCGTCTCTTCCTAGAACACTCCTCGTCCACTTTGTCTGGTGGACCCTTGTCCTTTGACCCTTCAGGAGTCAGCTTGTCCAGCCCCCTGGATTGATGCCCCCCATGCTTTGCTGTAGCCCTGCTTATGACAAAACAATCTGCCTCCCTTTTTTTTCTGAGCAGAAATTATCATTTCCAAGAGAGCACAGGGAAAGTGTCAGTAGAAAAGCAAGTGGTTTTTTTTCCTCCCTTTAGAAATAAGAGAAAATGTAAATAATAATAACAGTAGTAGTAGTAATGGTGATGATGATGAGTGATTCTATACCTTTTTCTGCCATGAGGGAAGTGGTTTTTTTTTTAAATAATATTACTATTTTTAAAAATTCAACCCAGCTCTCCAGGCTGTACTTTTTTTTTTTTTTGTCTGCATTGCACGGCTTGTGGGATCTTAGTTCCCCAAGCAGGGATTGAAGCTGGGCTCTCAGCAGTGAAAGCGTGGAGTCTTAACCACTGGACCGCCAGGGAATTCCCGGAAGTGGTTTTTTTTTTTTTTTTAACATTTTTATTGGAGTATAATTGCTTTATTTACAATAGCCAGGACATGGAAGCAACCTAAGTGTCCATCGACAGATGCATGGATAAAGAAGATGTGGCACATATATACAATGGAATACTACTCAGCCATAAAAAGAAATGAAATTGAGTTATTTGTAGTGAGGTGGATGGACCTAGAGTCTGTCATACAGAGTGAAGTAAGTCAGAAAGAGAAAAACAAATACCATATGCTAACACATATATATGGAATCTAAAAAAAAAAAAAAAGTTTCTGAAGAACCTAGGGGCAGGACAGGAATAAAGATGCAGACATAAGTGGTCTTAGTAATAAAAAGAATAGCTTCCAGTTAGCAATCTATTATATGCTAAAAATTGTGATATGCGTTTTACACTTAATAGTCACCGCTGCTGTCCTCACTTTAAAGGTGGGTATTATTAGATCCTTTCTATAAAGGAGGGAATTCAGGACTGGGTTTAGAGACTTGCCCAAGTTTACACAGCTAGTAAGTCACAAAGCCAGGATTTGAACTCACGTCTGTCCAACTGCAAATTGTTAACTGCTACACGCTTTAAGAAGTCAGAAGGCCTTGGGACCATTGCTTCTAATGACACCCAAATCAGCTGCAGGACAGGCCCTGTGCTCATTGGCCTGCTGGTCTGCCTCTGACATGGGCCCCATCCTTGGGTGCTCCTGACTCCAGAGTGTCCCAGGGAAAAAGGCCTTTCCCTGCCTACCCAGGGTTTTCCAGAATGAAGAGGGCACTCCTTGGTTGTACAGGGAAGGGATGGGCTACTTTCTTGGCAGAGGGAATTACAAGTACAAAATCAAGCCAATGTGAAACCATGCTGTGTTTGCAGAACTGTAAAATGACAGGCTTGGCTGGCATGTGGACCGCAGGGAAATGAGGTTTGAGAATTCAAGTCTCCAGTGTGATAACCTCAGTGAAATTGCTTTGCAAACTCCCAGGGTTGTCGTGGGGAACGAAGGAGACACTGCACGGAAGCGGCTTTGCAAACTGGAAAAGCGTTAGGCAAATGTTAATTATCACAAGATATTTCGGAGGAGCCTAATTGGTATCGGGAAAGAGAGAGCAGAAAATTAAAATACCTGCTAATTTCTCTTGAATCCACATTCTTAAAAGAATTCATAAATGAAAAATTCTCATTCCATTGCTCTCATCTTTTTTTCAGGTTAGTAAATTGTAATAGATTTTGGACTCTAATAAAAATTCAGTCAATTTCCTGGTCATTATCAATTACACTAGCAGGTTTTGAGACTTGCAGTAATTTTTGTTGCCCACCCATAAGGCCACATCCAGCTAATTCTTTATCCAAATACTTCTTAGATGCACCCTGTCCCTTCTCTTTCCTCTGACACTGGGGTGGGGGACAGGTCTATGTCTCCTTCGTTTTGGGACATATTCTTAGTCACTAGCACAGTGTCTGACAGATAGTAGGCACTTGATAAATATTTGTTTAGTGCAGTATCCAAGTCTAAATGGCATCATATTATACCTGAGTTACTGCAGGGACTTTTTAGCTCCACCCTGGCCCCTGCCCCTCTGTTCCCAAAGCCACTTGTCTACATTTGCTCAAAACCTCAATCCATTTTCCTCAGTCTAATAAAATACTATTGGTAAAACTAACTTAACTAATGTTACATACTAATGCTACTAATGAAGAGTCCAAATCTACAGTTTAACCGAAACACTAAGGGAGGAAACTAAACAAAGAGGTGAAACTATTCAAGAAAGCATAATTATTATTATTCTTATTTGCCGATTATATAATAGTATGCTTAGAGAACTCAAGACAAGTAGTCAAAACTTTATTGGAACCAGCAAGTGAGACCTCAAGAGGATCAAAGCCCAAACATAACAGCAATGGCTGATCAGAAAATGGAATGGGAAGAAGATTCCATTCACAGCATTCTAAGCACCCACAGGTGGGGAGGATGGCCTCCTTTGCGATGACTCTGGGTTGTACTTTGTCTCCTGGGTTCCGAAGCAGCCCTGCTTGTGCCTGAAATCTCCCTAAGTCTCTCACAAAACTGATGGAAAGCGCTATGGAAATCTCCATCCCTTGCTGCAGCTAACAAGGAGTGCACAGGCTCTGGCTCCCAGTGTCTGGGTCAGAAACCTGTCTTTGCCATAGCATTAACTGCATGACCTTGAGCCACTTAACAACTTACCATGTGCCACTTAACAACTTACCATGTGCCTCAGTTTCCTTACCTGTAAAATGGGGTAATAATAGAATTTACTTCGTGGGGTTATCAGGATTAAATTAGTTAATTCATGGAAAGTGCTTGAAACAGTGCCCAATAGGTAGCAGGCACTCAATTAATGTCCATTATGATTCTACCCTCAAGGCTTCAGCAGTCGTGCTCTCTAAGCTTCAGCCATGGATACTGCCGCAGGGGGGTGGCAGAGGAGGAAGTGTGCCTTATTTGGCTGAGGATGTGGGGCTTTCACATCATCCTGAGTTTTTCTTCAGAACAGCAAGTTATTACATTATAGGGTAATAGGTAGAACCATACAAAATGGACATTTTAAAAGGCAAAAAGTGGCCTAATCATTTTCAATTTACTTGTTTTGCCTACTGGACTGCGTATGTCTTGAAAGCTTGGGCAAAGTTCATTCTTCTTTCTGGTCCCCAGTCCTTGGCAATGGTTCTGATGCTGAAGGAGGTACTCAGCGTGTGTGTGTGATGAAGATAAGACTTGTGGTCAGAGCACACATAGCATGTCCATCCCAGAAGGGAGGAAGGCGAGTTCCAGAGAGCAGGGGCAAATATCTGCCCTGATAGCCACACCTCATCCCCAGCACTGCCCCCACCCCAGGATGGGGGTTTATGCCTTCCTCTCTGTCCCATGGTACACAGGCTCCCTTCTAGTATATCACACTCCAAGCTTCCCATGGAGGTATCTGCTTTTTCATCTCTCCAACTAGACTGTGCTCTCCCTGAGGGCAGGATCCCAGATCTATTTGTGGCACCTGTAGGAAGCACTCAGTTCTCAAACGAATGAATACTGGAAAGTCCTAGCAGGATTCAGTGGGGTGGCTTCATTTGTGGGGACTCATTCCTATCTTTAACAGCTTTGTATATTTAGTGAAACAAGGAACCCTTGGTTTGAGGTCCAAGGATGTAGCTTTGGTTTTTCAGGCCTGCTTACTAGGAGTAACTTGGGAAAGCTATTTGACTCCTCCTAACTTCAGTTTCATAATGGATGAGAAAGACCTTTGTAAATTTTAATTCACTTTGCATATTGGCCAACACTATATTGACATTAATGGCTATTACTGATGACTCTTTTTAAGCATTAGAAACAGAGCCTGGCACATAATAGATGGTCAATAAACATTTACCCCATGGACTAGATTTGGAATTCTGAGCACTTGATTGGATTGAGTCCACTTCTGGCTGATAAAGGAGACCTTGGAAGGCTCTGGAAGATGGCAGAGTTTTCCAGGGAGTTGTTTCATCACAATGTGCCACTTGAAAAAAAAAGAAGCAACTCAATTTCCTTTTTGTAGGTTAGGTGTGGGGTGGAGAGGGAATTCACCTTCCTGTCCTTGCTTAAAAATAATTTCAAGTAATTAAACCATCTGCTTGGGGAAAGGGCAATGCGGACGCCGGGAGAGTCCTTGATCACAAAGGAAGACATAGTCCCTCAAAATGCCTGCAGAGACCAGGCTGGAAAGGTGAACCGAGGCAGAGGTCTGTAGACACAGGATTTGTCTTATCCGATGCTCTGAATACCAATGTCCACTGCAGGCCCAGTGGCAGCACAGGCACCAGCAGGGGTGCACAGGCTTGTCACAGCTCAGCTCTGCTGCTCAGTGGCTGAATTCTCTTGGGCAGCTCACTTTACTTCTCAGAGCCTCAGTTTCCCCATCTGCCAAGTGAGCATAGAATTTCCAAGCTCACAGCCACTGCTGTGAGGATTAAATGAGGCATCGTGGAGAAAACGTTTGATCTAGTGTTTGTCTCAGAGTAAGTGCTCAATAAATGGTAGTGGTGGTGGTGATGATGATGATGATGATGATGATGATGATGGTGGTTATAGTCAAGATGTTTTCTTCAGTCTCTTCAAGATTAGTAAGGAAATTACACTTATCGAATTAAGAAGGCAGTCATCTGTTTATCCATCCATCCATCCATCCATCCATCCACCCATCCAATACTTAACAAGCCTCTTACCACGTGCCATGTGCCAATGCCAGAGGGCATTGGAGTCAAAGAGAGGACTCAGAGTCTGTGCCTACTGTCAAGGGCACATTGCCTGACTCAATATCTTTTTGAGGCTCCCAGGCAGAGATAAGTTTGAGTCCCCACAGGAATTTAAATGCCTCACCCTCACTTCTGTTATAGAATGTGTCACATTGTATTATGATTATTGATTTGCCTTCCTACCTAACTAGAGTGTGAGTGCTTTAAGGGACCATTTCGCCATCATCTTTGTCTTTTCCCACATCGTTATCCCCTATAACCTTCGGCACAAAGCAGGGCCTCATGAAATGGAGCCCGATCCTTTATGCAGCCTAAGAGAACAAGTGGGGATCAGATGGGAAATCCTTGTCAGTCTCTCCTTTTTTTTTTTTGATGTGGACCACATTGTAAAAGTCTTTATTGAATTTGTTACAATATTGCATTGCTTCTGGTTTATGTTTTGGTTTTTTGGCCCCAAGCACCTGCTACATGCCAGGCCCATGATATACATCGTCTCATGTATTCTCAGCAAGGTGGGTACTCTTAGCCTTATGTTATAGATATGGAAATAGAGGCTCAGAGAAATTAACTACACACACCTAGAAAGTCCAGTGGATCTCAAATCCAGGTCTTACCAACTTCCTTTCTTGCAGTAAAGCATTTAGAGTGGTTGGAAAGTGGCTGTGAGGCCAAAAGTGTGATGGTGTAAATGGATACGGCATGTGTGGGTATTGTACACATAGTTAAATTTGAGGAAAGGCATTAACACAGAAAATTCCAAATCCTAGAGGGGCAAGGCAGGAGACATAAGTGAAAGAAGCAGGCCAGATAGAAGAAAAAACTCTTTGTGTTGGGCATGAGAGGGCATGAGTGGGGCTGAGGTGAACTGGACAGCACCAGCTTCATGTAAAGTGACCAGAGCTGTCTTGTTCTGGGCACTTGATGACAGTCAGGGAGAGCTCAGTTTTGCCAGACTTTAAAACTTCTCAAGAGTCATGAGAAATCTGAAGTGTTATGAGCTTGTCTCTGAATGTTAATAGGGAAGGTGCTGCATTTTAAGAAAACCTTGAACAGGCTTCTCTCACATTCTGAAAGGTCTGAGTTTCCAGGCAGCCGTCAGAGACTGTGACCCCCCGTCCAGGCCTCTTTGGAAAGTGAATGAGGGGCTTGAGAAGGGTGTTCACCAGCAAGCATCTGACCAGCATTTAGTGTTGACAGTGATTAAGGAAAAAAAGTCCTCTCATTTCTCAGATCCCACCTCTTCTGGCCAGAAGGTCTATTCCGAGAAGATCCAAGAGGCGACCAGCCTTTTCTTCTCTCTTCCACGAGCTCTCTCTGCCCATTGTCAAGATGTCCTCAGTGTCTCCACCTCAGTCTTGGGGACATTACTCCCTTCCTCCTGCTGGACCCTGGTCCTCAGAACTGAATGCAGTCACAGTGGCAATGTCCCTCTGCCACAACTGGCCACAACTCGCTCCCGTTCATTTGCAAGTGACAGAGCTGAAGGTGACCCTATTCTTCTCACCCAGGCACTTGCTTCCTCTCTGATCAGGACTCTTGCAGCTGACAGCTGGGTCATCAGCGGGACTTGCCCATGGCCATGACCGAGACCATGGCCCTCCCAACGCAGGCGCCTCCTGCGGCCCCGGGGCAGGCACATGTCCCAGAACATCGTTAGTTGGCTCACTTCTTTTGGCTGCCTCTGTTTTACTTGGAGAAGGAGGAGATGGTGGAGAGGGCAGGAGTGGGATGTGAGGGCTGTGAACGTGACCCTTGACCCTCACTCCCACCGCGTGCCCTGCCCTGGGCCGGCGCCCAAACCCTTCACATCCCTTCCCACGGCAGCTGCCTCCTCAGCTTCTCACTGTTCCCCTCGCACCACCTTCCCTCGATTCTTCTCACACCAGCTAGACAGGCCTTGGAACACCTCACATTAGGTCATGTCACCTGCTTAGTGTGTCTTGCAACACTTAGAGTAAAAGCCAAGCTCCTCGCTGGACCGAAGGGCCCACAGCATCCAGCCGGTGACTCCCTCGTCCCCACCTCTCGCTCGCTCGTCACATCCCAGCCCCGAGGCTGCGTGCCGTCCCCCTCCCGGCTTTCACCCTCCTGGTCCCTCCGCCCGCACGCCCTTCCTTCCCCGCTGCCACTCCCACCTTCCCATCATTCCGATCTCCACTCAGACATCAGCTCTCTGGAGAGCCCTTGCCTGCCTGCCCCCCATCTCTCTACCACGTCCTCTCATCCCCGTGGCGTGCATCACTAGCTAACAGGACTTCGTGGATGCATGGTTCACTTGCTGACTGCTCGCCCCCCTGCTTTTCCTCCAGTGACAACAAGGATTCCTGGCACGTGAAAGGGCCTCCACATACATATGCTCAGTGGGGGACTGAGGCTTGAAGAAGGGCAAATTACCTGCTCAAGACCTTACAGCTAGCAAAGCGGAACTTAATTCCTAAACCAGTGTTACTTCCCTGATGCCTCTGGCCAGGAGCAGTGGAGTTCTGGAAGGGTCCTGGGTGTGGAGGGCGGACATGTGTAGGAACCACGTTCTGTGAAGGTCAGGAGCGTGGGTCGTGTGATTCCTTTAGGGAACATCCATCCCCACCCTCCTCAGAAACTGGCCCCACTGGCTCGAGTTCCCTCTGCAGTCACTGCTCTGTTCTACCACCTTCCAGGGAAGCCGGTGCTTTTCTTTCAAGAGGCAGATGGTGGTTCTTGTCAGCGGTTCTGTGGAGCTGAACCGTGGGGTGAGGCCAGGAATGCTAAAAGCAAGGGCTGCAGCCAGAACAGAATCGCTGGCCATTCTATGACTTGGATTGTGGAGTGTGTGTCTGTGTGGTATTTGTGTGCATGTCTCTGTGTGTGTGTGTGTCTGTCTGTATGTCCGTGTCTGTGTATGCACACCTCTGTGTATCTGTGTGTGTGTGTCTGTCTATATGTCTGTGTGTTTGCGTGTGCGTGTCTGTGTATGCACACCTCTGTGTATCTGTGTGTGTGTGTCTGTCTATATGTCTGTGTGTTTGCGTGTGCGTGTCTGTGTATGCGCATCTCTGTGTATCTGTGTGTGTCTAGAGGCCCCAGTTGAAGTGATGTGGCTGATAGTTTGCTCTGCACTTAGCTGAAAATGATAAGAAATGCCTGTGGCAGAAAAGCAATTCCCTGAGCTCTATCGATGGCAAGCGATGGGCAAGGAAAGGAGTCGCTGGTGGACCCGTCAGTCCTCACACTGCAGAGCGTGCTGTCCCAGCTCAGGGTCAACGTGCGTGGTTTTTATGAAGCTCTGGCTTCCCGTTCCCCTTGGCTCTCATCTCACACCACGTTCTTCCCCCACCTCAGCCACCTTTTGGCCCCCAGACTCTGTCCCGCTGTGCGGGCACCAGCTCCCCTCCTGCCACAGGTGGCTGCACAGCCCGCTCCCGTCGCCCTCATCCTTCCATCCTTCCCTTCCTCAGCCTCAGTTTTCAGCTCTTCCCCTCGAGGGTCCCCATCCTTGGGCTCCCCATTTGGGCAGGCCCCCATAAAGAGCTCTCCATGTGCCTCTCTCTCCTTCATGATCTTTTCACAGGTGACTGTTTACATTTATTCGGGTTTCTGATCATGCTGGTCTTCCCCATCTGTGTGTGTGGTTGTGTGTGTGTGTGTGTGTGGTGTGTGTGTAGTTGTGTGCACATGTGCACAAAGGCAAGGCAGGGGTCTTTTTTGGTTTGCCATGTGCCTAGTACAGTGCCTGGTACTTGGCACTGCCGGGCACATGGTCAGATGGATGGATGGATGGACGGATGGGTGGATAAGTGAATCACTGAATGCAGATGCTCTCTGGATTGAATTTTGTGCTCTCTGGTTTCTCATCTCATCCTTCTTCGTCATGGGGCAAAATGAAAACATACCTTTGGGTTAAAAGCCCTAGCTTCCCCTCAGTGTAGTTCAGCTGGTCATGCCTTTCCTCTAGAGAAGCCCCAGTCATTCTGCTTCCACTTGATAGGAAGACCAAGCTCCTGGGTCGTCCGTACAGAGAAGTTCCTTCCCTTTGAAACCCACCGGGGCCCAGGGTAGCCACCTCCTCCCCACACCCTGACCCTACCTTCCTTACGTTTCCCTTGGTGGGGGTAGAGATGGCAGGATTATCCCCCCTGCAATGGCCAAAGCTCACTTGATTTGGAATCTGGAAGGTTTGGGGTCAAGGTCACCCCTAATTAGCTCTGAAGCCTTGGGGGAACTTCCTTGCCCTCTCTGGGCCTCAGTTTTTTCATCAAGAGCATTGTACTAGATCAGTGTTCCCCAGATTTTAGTAATTGGCCCACCAGTGTTGTGACTTTTGCCATGTTCTTATGTCCCCTGTACTGTCACTTACTTAACATCTTGTTTTAAAGTGATTTGCCCTTTTTTTCTTGAATTTATATTTTATATAATACTACCCTCCAATATACATGTAATATGAACTACATATGCACTTTCAATTTTCTAGCAGCCTCATTTAAAAAAATAAGAAACAGGTGACATTAATTTTATTTTTATTTATTTATTTTTTGTTGCGGCGTGTGGGCATCTCTCTAGTTGTGGCATGTGGGTTTTTCTCTCTCTAGTTGTGGCACACTGGCTCCACAGTGAGTGGGCTCTGTAATTTGCAGCATGCAGGCTCTCTAGTTGAGGTGCAAGGGCTCAGTAGTTGTGGTGCATGGGCTTAGTTGCCCCGCGGCACATGGGATCTTAGTTCCCCAACCAGGGATTGAACCCGCGTCCCCTGCATTGGAAGGCAGATTCTTTACCATTGGACCACCAGGGAAGTTCTGACATTAATTTTAACAATATATTTTATTTAACCATGTTCATCCAAAATGTAATCACTATAAATTACCCAGATATTTAACTTTTTCTCATACTAAGTGTCCAAAGTCTGCTGTGTATTTTACACTTCCAGCACGTCTCTCTATGGATGCTAAATTTTCACTGGAAATCCTTGATCTCTGTTTAGAGGTCATAAAATGTACAGTTGAAAGAGTAGACTCACATACTCAAGTTGTTCCAAGCACACAGTTATTTTCTAATAATTGAGTAAAGTATCAGATTTTAATTGTAAATTAATTAAAATGAAATGAAATAAAAAACTCAGTTCTGCAGGTTGTACTGCAGGACTTCCCTGGTGGCGCAGTGGTTAAGAATCCGCCTGCCAATGCAGGGGACGCGGGTTCGAGCCCTGGTCTGGGAAGATCCCACATGTCGCGGAGCAGCTAAGCCCGTGCGCCACAACTACTGAGCCTGTGCTCTAGAGCCCGCGAGCCACAACTACTGAAGCCCACGTGCCACAACTGCTGAAGGCCACATGCCTAGAGCCTGTGCTCTGCAACAAGAGAAGCCACCGCAACGAGAAGCCCACGCACCGCAACGAAGAGTAGCCCCTGCTCGCCGCAACTAGAGAAGGCCCGTGTGCAGCAACGAAGACCCAATGCAGCCAAAAATAAATAAATAGATAAATAAATAATTTTATAAATAAATAAATAAATGTCAAGTGCTCAACAGCCACATGTGGCTGGTGGTGGCTACAGTGGACAGCATGGACATATGACAATCGTGGATGACAAACCCACCTCCCTGTTGTAAACAGAAGGTAGCCTTAAAAATAAATACAATGACAATACAGGAGTGACATTAAAGTCTAGCTAGATACTGCTGCCTGCTGAGGTGCCAAGCCCTAGGTCTGCTCTGTGTCTGTTAAAAAGGGAGATTTAGCACATATGTAAAGGTGTTAAAGACACACTGGCACCTAGCTGAGACTCTCCTTTTGATGGAATCAGAAGGATTAAGAAAATTGAAAAGGGATTTAATGTTGCAGCCTTGTACCACCTAAAATAATCCTGCATAAAACATCAACGGACCTCCCAAATCTAGGTGATCACTCTGAACTCTGGAATTCTGTGGCCTTTTGCTCCTTTACTCTTATCACTTTGCTTCCTCTTCAGAGACCACTAGCACGTGATCTTGTAAAAAGTGAACTAAGCGAGACTTGGAAAAACTAAGTTCTGGTTCAGACTCTGTCATTCCCAGCTCTGTGACTCTGGGTGAGGCCTCAGTTTCCTCATTTTGTGAAACGGAAGTGTTTGGACTCACCAAATACCAGCAGCCACGGAGTGGTGGGCCCTGGGCCCTGGCTAGCCGTGAACTGTCTCATTTTGTCCATAGCATAAACCCTGTGAGAAAGGCACTGTTCCACTCATTCTGCAGGCGGAAACGTGGAGGCTCAGAGAGATTTGAGCAACCTGCCAGAGCCCCACCAACAGAAGCCACAAAGTTAGAACTTGAATCCAGGTGTGAGGACCACCGAGCCCACGCTGTCAGGTTCTCAGGGCAATTCCCATCCCCCCAAATGGTAGGTTTATGTTTCAAAACATTCTCAACATGAAATGTGCGGTACTTCTTGGAGCTTTTCCTTCCAGTTTATGCCACGTCCCTGGTTTCCTGAGTTGGCATGCTTTTCTGATTTACCCACATTTTCTTTGGGTCTCCATCTCTATTATTTCTTGCTCCTCCTTCTAGCTTCTTGCTTTTATTCTCCACTCACTGTTACCCCCTTGGTGTTTCTTGGCGCTTCTTGAAGACGTGCCCACTCTGGAGTTTGTGAATTGGCAGCCTGGTGGGCCGTATCAAGCCTGCAGACATGTTTGATTTGGCTCAGGCGATGCTGGCTCACATGGTGTTTTTAAAATTTGTGAGTTAGTTGCCAACATTTAAACACTGGGACATTTCAAATAAAAATCCGGATTTCTAGAGTTTTTGGAACAATTTGGCAACACTGGACCATTGGCTGGAAAGCTGAGTGGTGGCAGCACTTTCTAACTCCCCCAGGTCCCCCTCCTCCCTATTGTCTATCACCCCCACCTCTCAACCCAGCCTGTCAGTTGTCAGCTGTCATTACACGTGTGCTGCCATTTTCTTATAATAAAGCTGGACAGCAGTACTGAATACTGCTCTGTCATTTTCTAGCTATGTGACCTTGGGTAAGTGTCTCAATGTTCTCATCTGGAAAATGGGCATAATATTTGTCCACGCCTCAAAGGGTCGTCGTGAGAATTAAATAAGCTAATGTATGTGAAGTGCTTTGAAGAATCTCTAGCACATAATGAGTGCTACATAAGTGCTAGAATTATTAAGAGGAAAGGGCAGTGTTTTTGGTACATACGTCTCTATCATTGAGAGAAAATGAGAGACTGAAAGAGCCACGTATTTTCAGAAAAACAGCAAGGAAGCACAATTCTATGGATAAGTGAAGCAGTTCTTAAAACTGGCCCATTTTGTTCATTTATACTCTCTGACTGCCCCATGCAGGTATCTGAATTCAAGACACCTGCCCTCCCCCACCCCTAGCATTGCAGGGCTGCTTCCCCTATAAACATCACCCACATATTTCAGATCTACATGGAGGTTCAGTGGCAGGATCCCAGCTGCAGCATATAGGGTGATCTTGCTGGTGGTGCTTGTCATTCTCTTCACTAGCTTTAGCTGAAGACCATTTCGTGTTCTGGACTGACATTATTTCTGCAGGTTTCACTGAACCACAGGCAGCTCTCTTAGGGGTACAAATTCCCTAGGCTTATGATGGCATTGATTGCTTAATCCATTGGATCATTCTCTCCTAGTTTGCCAGGACATGGAGCTTCATATCTGGTGGGTACACTTGGAGTGGAATTGTGCATTTATGGAAAAGACCTATGTATATAGCAATGTGTGGCTTCAGGGCTTGAACACATTGACATGTTAGGCAATAAAAACAATGTGAACTACTATTTGTTGAGCGTCTACAATGTGCGAAGGACTATGAGAAACCTTTGTGGACTTCCCTGGTGGCGCAGTGGTTAAGAATCTGCCTGCCAATGCAGCGGACACGGGTTTGAGCCCTGGTCCAGGAAGATCCCACATGCTGCAGAGCAACTAAGCCTGTGTGTCACGACTACTGAGCCTGTGCTCTAGAGCCTGCGAGCCACAACTACTGAGCCCGTGTGCCACAACTACTGAAGCCCGCACGCCTAGAGCCTGTGCCCTGCAATAAAAGAAGCCACTGCAATGAGAAGCCTGCGCACAGCAACAAAGACCCAACGCAGCCAAAAATAAATAAATAAATAATAAATAAAAATGAAAAAAACAAAAGAAGCCTTTGCATGTTTTATTTCAAATTGCCACAAAACAATGCAGGGCACAGAAGTTTAATAACATTTATTGAACTCTTAGTCGGAGACAAGGATTACAAAGCTACTATTCTGGACCCCAACCCAAGGCCAGCCCAGGCAGCCTCCAGCATAGATACTTCATTGGTCTGTACTTATGTCCCATCTATGGGCCATGTCTCCAACTGAGTAACACAAGCAGAGCCCAGCTTTCCTGAGCCTTTGACAGACCCATAAAGAATGACTTGGCCAAGATCTCACAGTGAGTTATTACCAGAATCAGTCCTGGAATTTGGGGCTCCTCATGTAGTGCTCTTTCTCCCACTGTTATAACAAGGATCCTAAGGCCAAATGCACATTAAGAGGGGCCAGACAGGTTTTAGAGGAGAATTAGGTGCACCATGTAGAGAGTGTTCCGATCTGGGGTGCATGTGTGCTTCTGAGGGGACAACCACTAAATTATGGTACAAATATACAATGGAATACTATGCAGCTTCATTAAAGAATGAAAAAGCATTATATATACTGTTCTGGGTGATATATTAAGTGAAAAATCAGCAAGATATAAGATGGTGTGAATAATGTGCTCATTTTGGAGAGAGTAAAAAAAAAGGGAGAGTTGAAATCCTCTATTCATATTTGCTTGTATATATACTTAAAAACTCTGAAAGAATAAATAGGAAACTAAGATACTAATGCAGTGGTTACTTGTGTGGTGGTGGTGGTGATGATGGGATGGATTTGGGAACTGGGGAGCAGGGGAAAGGAATGGGAGGGAGACTTTGCAATGTGTGCCTTTTTTATACTTTTAGGTTTTCAAATAATATGAATGTTATTACCTATTTAATGTGTGTGTATGTACACACACACACACACAAACACACACACACACACACACACACACACACCTGCATAGGAAAAACAGCCTATTACTCAGCTCTAGCCAATTGCTACTTTCTGGGAACATGAGCCTAATGTTTTCAGTTCTGATTTTTTTTTTTTTTTAATAGTGCTATATGTTCTTTTTTTAAAAAAAATTTTATTTATTTATTTATTTATTTATGGCTGTGTTGGGTCTTCGTTTCTGTGCGAGGGCTTTCTCTAGTTGGGGCAAGCGGGGGCCACTCTTCATTGCGGTGCGCGGGCCTCTCACTATCGTGGCCTCTCTTGTTGCAGAGCACAGGCTCCAGATGCGCAGGCTCAGTAATTGTGGCTCACGGGCCTAGTTGCTCCGCGGCATGTGGGATCCTCCCAGACCAGGGCTCGAACCCGTGTCCCCTGCATTGGCAGGCAGATTCTCAACCACTGCACCACCAGGGAAGCCCTCAGTTCTGATTTTTTAAGGGAACCTGGAAATCTATTTTTTTTTAAATCCCAATTTTTTTTTTTTTTTAATTTTATAGCTACTTTATTTATTTATTTATTTATTTTTGGCTGTGTTGGGTCCTCGGCCCGTGCGAGGGCCCTCTCCGGCTACGGCAAGTGGGGGCCACCCCTCATCGCGGTGCGGGGACCGCTCCTCATCGCGGTGCGCGGGCCCCTCACCATCGCGGCCCCTCCCGTTGCGGGGCACAGGCTCCAGACGCGCAGGCTCAGCAGCTGTGGCTCACGGGCCCAGCCGCTCCGCGGCATGTGGGATCCCCCCAGACCAGGGCCCGAACCCGTGTCCCCCGCATTAGCAGGCAGACTCTCAACCACTGCGCCACCAGGGAAGCCCCTAAATCCCAATTTTTAATTTCAAATTGTTCATTGTTAATATGTAGAAATACAGTAGAGTTTTTGCATATTAACAGTGTGCAAACATGCTGAACTCATTTTGTTCATAGGAACTTTTATTGTGGAGTCTTTGTGATTTTCTATGAAGGTAATTATATCATCTGTGAATAGAAACAATTTAATTTCTTCCTTCCTGTATACCTGTTTTTTTTTTTCCTTTTTCTTGCCGTATTGTACTGGCTAAAACTTCCAGTACGATGCTGAATAGGAGTGATGAGAACATCCTTGCCTTGTTTCAGATCTTAAGGGGAAAGGATTCCAACTTTCATCATTAAATGTGATGCTAGCTGTAGGTTATTTATAGATGTCCTTTATCAGGTTAAAGAAGTTCTCTCCCTGTTCCTAGTTTGATAAGGTTTTATCAAATGGATGGATGTTGAATTTTGTCAAATATTTTTCTGCATCTGTTAAAATTATTATATGAATCTTCTTTTTTAGTTAATTTGGTGAATCACACTGTTAATATGGTGAATGATTTTTAAATGTTGAACTAGCCTTGCATTCCTGGGATAAACCCAATTTGGTCTTACATATTATCCTTCTTATATATTGCTGGATTAGATTTGCTAATATTTTGTTGAGGATTTTTATGACTATGTTCATGAGGACTATTGGTTGGTAGTTTTCTTGTAATGTCTTTGTCTGGTTTTGATATTAGGGTAAAGCTGATGTCATAAAGCAAGTAGGGAATTTTCCCTTGATTTCCCTAATTTTTAAATGATGAAAAAATGACTTAGAGAGTGCTTACTGTGTGCCAGGCATTGTGTTACGTGCTTAACTTATTTAATACTTACAGGAACCCTATGAAGCCTGTACCATTATTATCATCATCCCCACTTTATAGGTGGGGAAACTGAGGCACAGAGGAGTTAAAGCCACTTGCCTAAAGTCACACAGCTTATAAGTAGTAAAGCCAAGACTCAAACTCCAGAAGTCCAGCTCCAGACTTTGCGCTCTTAATCTGTTTACTACATTTTCTCTAAAGATTTTACAGGCGAAAGAGAACACATCTGGAGGGCTCAGCCCAGCTTAGCAGCCACGGTTCTTCCACCTGCGGTTAACAGCAACAGTAACTAGCACATGTCAAAGCACTTGCTACCTGCCAGGCTACAGAATCATCATCTCCTTTCATCCCGCACCAGCCCTCAGAGGCAGGCAGGCAGTTGTGGAAATGCTCCCTTCTGCTGGGTGGCATGCAGTTTCAGGCTCCATCTTCTTCACTTTGTCTCCCTTAACATCCACTGTGCCTTTTAGAAGGTAAAATTTTAAAAATATCTTTCCAATCTCAGTTTAATTTTCCACTACTCCTTCCTTATCAGGTGGGCTCACCCATCCTCCCTCCCACTCTCTTCCCCCGGGCATTCAGGCTCATCTTTTCCTCTTGCACTGCCTTTTGCTTTGCACTGTCTTGTCCCAGCTGGCCCAATCAGTGTCCCCAACTCTACCTTGTTGGCTTATTGTATGTGTTTTGAAAAGTTGGCAACATTTTGCTTATTTAAAATGGAGGAGGAAAGAGGTGGAGTTCTAGGAACAGCTGGGACACCAATTTTCTCCAGTGAGCCCACAGCACGAAGAACTGAAGTTAGTTAAAAGAACTAGTAGTCATGAAGGCAGTAATGAAGGCACTGGATGCAATGGAAAGAGCAGGTGTTTGCACGCTGGCTGGACTGTGTGACTGTAGATGAGACGCTCCACTTATCTGAATCTCAGTTTGCTCTTCTGTAAAATGCGTTCAGGGCATGTACAGGTCACAGGGATGTGGTGGGGATTCACTGCAATAATATAAGCATTTAATACGGGAAAAGATCCAGTGTGGAGAAAGCACGGAGTGATAGTGCCGTCCACGGTCCAGGCCCTATGCTAAGCCATTTTAACATAGGTTATCTTATTTAACATACACTGCCTGTGCGCTACGGTTACCACATTTTATAGGTAGGCAAGACTGTGGTACAGAGAATAAGAATTCTTAAGTGGCAGAGCTTTGCCTATACTTCACATTAGAACCCTCTGGATCCCACACCAGACCAGTTAAATTGGACCGTCTGGGGTAATTCCTAGAGGCAGGGGATTGGACCACATGGCCTTTCCCAAGCTCTTCCTTTCAATCTAGAGGCTGAAAGTGCTAAGAAACAGCCCCGCTTTCCCCTAGTTACTAGCTCCCCTGTTGCCAAACAGCCATTCCCCATCGCTCCTTCAGTCTCCAACCACCACGGCGAGAATTTGGAATTGGGGAGAGTCCACTGCCAGGAAAAGTGACTCAATTAAAAATCTCAGTTTTCAACAATATTACCAAGCCCTGCGGTCTGTTACTTCGCACCCAGCATAGCTGAGCCTCCCAGTCGGAGGCCAGGCAGCAAGGGTTTGCGAATTGCTGGGGCTAGGGGCAGGGCGGGGAATACTGTAGTGAGCTCAGCCAGAGAAGCACCGCACTGAGCTGAGTGCTCTTCTCAGCATGCTTCCCAGTCCCTTCTCTGGCTCAGGCAGGGCTGAACAACCCCCCTCCTCCTTATAACCAAGGCAGCTTCATGGTAACCACAACTGCAGCAGCACAGCAGCAATCGATGTGTGGTGTGTCAGGCACTGAGCTGTGCGCTTCACTTGCACCCTCGCCTCCATCCACATCTTTACTTCTCACCACAATTTCAGGGGTAGGTACTCTCATAATGCCCATTTTACAGATGTGGAAACTGAGGCACAGAGACATGAAAGGTTCACAGATTAATACCCAGCTCTGCTTCATTCTACAGTCTGCATTCTTAGTCACTAGGACATACTTGTCTGCCCTTACAGTTTTGAGAGAATGACTTAAGGATTTCACTTTTGAACCACCTTGCAAGCCATTAACAAAGCCCATGATCTTCCTGCAAGCCTGGCTTCTCCAATCGATTTTCTCCAGAATGTTTGGTCCTTCTGCATCCATCACAAGCTCCACTTATGAGCTCCCTGACCTCAGAGACTGCATCTTAGGGGTCTCTGAGTCTCTTTTTTACACCTCCTTAGCCCTTGGCACACAGTAGGTGGTCATAACTCTGAATGTATGAACACATCAATGCCCTTCAAGTTCTAATCACAATCCCCCACTCTTTTAAGTCTCTAAGCCCTGGCTTCAGCCTTGAAGAGCATGTGCCTGGCATATAATAGGTGCCAATGTCAATGGGTCAGGAAGGTCCTAGCTGGCATAGGAGTTAAGCGGTAAAGGTGTGTGGTACCTTGACTCCCACCTTGAGGTGTTTGAAGGTCTGAGCTTTCCCTCATTCTCCCCATCCTCATTTCCCTGCTCTGGACCCTTAGAGCCTCTCCTCGTCTTTACGGTTCTGTCCCTTAAGGGGTTTTCAGAAGAAAAGCCTGAGAGAGTAGTTACTCTTGAGTCCAAAGAGAAGATGGAGGGATGAGGGGTAGGAGTCAGAAAGGGGCCCTGTCACTTCTCTGGTTCAGCAAATAACCAACCTTCTCAAAAACACTCCCCAAAGGAGAGCTCTGGAGAGGCTCAGGAGGGCCAACATGGGGAGGTGGGAACTGGGCCGAAATCAATTCTAGCTCTAGGTAATTACAGGACACATGCCACCACCCCAGCAGGGTGAATCAGGCTAGCCTCTCTGCGAGGGCAGCCAGAGCGATTAGTTAGTAATAAAATTCCCATCACTCACTGGGGGAGAGGCTCAGCCTTAGCAAACTTATGGTTTCTCGAACCTGCCAAATTTGGGAGGGAGGATTTATTTAAACAACCTTAGCAGGGGCCCTGACTACCAAGATGAATGTTTTGGAAAGGAAATCTCACAAGGCTCTCAGAAATCCAGCTCCCAAGTTCCCAGTATCCCAGGATGCTAAAGACAGTGGGGTTGACAATGATACGATTCTAGGCTTTACATAGGATTGGATTTTTTTTTTTTTTTCCTGTTTCTTTCTGTCCCTCTCTCCCATCTGCCTGGAAGTGACCTTTAGGAATCTTTCTGCCACAGAGACTGTCTCAGGGACTATCTGGAAGAAAGGTCCCTCTCAAGCTGGAGCCTCAGGAAGCCCGCCCCCCCCCTCAGGCGACCATGGCAAGCACCAACTCCCCCCTCCCCCCTCAGTAACCCCCTCCCCAGCAGCTCAGCTCTCTTCAGGAATTCAGTACAAGTCTCAGCTATACTTTGGACAGGAGGCTAGGATGTGGGACCAGCCAGACATCTGCAGCAGCTGTGAGCTGCCTAGGGTGGGTGGACCAGGAGGCAAAGCCCAGGGCTGAGGCATGTCCTCAAGGAGACTGTGACCCCCTGCGGTGGTGGCCTCAGCAGCCCGCGTGTACCTCTGCACCCTTGCCCTGTCCCTCAGGGTGGCAAGGGGGGCTCATCCCTTGCTCCATCCCAGCGCCCCCCGGGTCCAGAGAGTGCCCAGGATCAGGGGTTCCAGCTTCATCTCGGGTCAGGCGGCGACACGCTGCGGGGCAGAGGGGCAGAGGTGCCCCTAGTCTGGGGGCGACGGGAAAGGCGAGGCCCCCGCGAAACCATCTGTCCGGACTTGCAGTCGAGTCACACGCACAGGCCCCCCGGACCCCCTCCCGGACGCCGACCGCTTCAGTCGCGCACACAAATACACACAGACTCGCTCGAATCCCGCGCACTCACACCGACCCCACTCACACCCTGCCCATCGCCTGCCGCGTACACTCGTGAGACGCACACACGCACGGTCCCCGCCAGGCCACCGCAACTTCCTTTCCCCCAGTCTGGAAATGTCCGCAGTTGCCCTTAAGGCGTAAACTTTTTCAGAGGGGGCGTCAGGGATCGCACCGAGACGGTGGCTAGGCCTGGGGGTCCCAGGCAGGGTCACCCCGCGGTCGGGGCTCCCGTCTTCCCTCCCTGTCCCCCACGCCCCTCACCTGGTAAACCGAGGCACAACAAGAGGCTGTAGTAGACCACGGGCAGGAAGCCCAAGCCGCAGGCCGAGCCGGGGGACCAGGACAGCGAGCTGTTGGCTACGAGGTGGGCGTGCGTGTGCTCCATGAGCGCGCCCCCCGCTCGCCTCAGCTCTGCGCCCGGCCTGCCAGCCCTGCTCTGGACGCCGGCTCGGTGGTGGCTGCCGCCGAGGCAGCAGCGGGGGCAGCAGCGCCTCTCCCTGCCGGACTTGCTTCTACCCTTGGCCGTGGTCCCCTCTGCTCCCTCCGCACCTGCTCGCCTGGAGTCCCGGCTCAGCCCTCCCGCAGGGCGCAGGGCGCAGGGCGCAGAGACTCGGGAGGGGCTCCCGGAGCCCGATTGTGCACCTCCCACCTCCGACCCTCTAGGCTCCCGCCTCGGAGCCGGGGGGCTGGGACGCCGCTCCCCGCAGCCAATCAGCAATGCCTGGACGCGGCGGAGGTAGGGGGGGGGAGGTGCTCGGGAGGAGGGGGTCCCAGCTGCCTCTCTCGGCTTCAGTTTCTGGATTAGAGATGGAGTTAGACCTGGGAACCCCAGAGGAAGTCTGGGTGGGAACAGACTACCCTCATCTCCCCCCCGCCCCGCGTGGGAGGGGCGTGGCGTGGGTGGGACCTGCTTCTCCCGCAAAGGTTCCGTACTCCTCCAGCGTGTCCTCAGTTGGCCTTTCTCCACCTTCCCCCAGCCACTTCTTTTCCCCCTAAGCCCCCGCGCCCCACCCCCTGCCAGGGCTTTGAGTCCATCTCCATATTGAGGATTCTCCACCCAGGGCAGGGGTGGGAAGAGGAGGCTGTAGGAGCGAGAATGCTCTAGGGTTGTCCGTTCTCCTGGACCAGAGGAGCTGAGCTTAGAACTACCATATGACCCAGCAATCCCACCACTGGGCAGATACCCTGAGAAAGCTGTAATTCAAAAAGTCATGTACCACAATGTTCATTGCAGCACTATTTACAATAGCCAGGACATGGAAGCAACCTAAGTGTCCACCCACAGATGAATGGATAAAGAAGATGTGGCACATATATACAATGGAATATTACTCAGCTGTAAAAAGAAACGAAATTGAGTTATTTGTAGTGAGGTGGATGGACCTAGAGTCTGTCATACAGAGTGAAGTAAGTCAGAAAGAGAAAAACAGGGCTTCCCTGGTGGCGCAGTGGTCGAGAATCCGCCTGCCAATGCAGGGGACACGGGTTCGAGCCCTGGTCTGGGAGGATCCCACATGCCGCGGAGCAACTGGGCCCGTGAGCCACAGCTACTGAGCCTGCGCTTCTGGAGCCTGTGCTCCGCAACAAGAGAGGCTGTGACAGTGAGAGGCCCGCGCACCGCGATGAAGAGAGGCCCCCACTCGCCGCAACTAGAGAAAGCCCTCGCACAGAAACGAAGACCCAACACAACCATAAATAAATAAATTAATTTAAAAAAAAAAGAGAAAAACAAATACCGTATGCTAACGCATATATATGGAATCTAAAAAAAAAAAAAAGAGGTTCTCATGAACCTAGGGGCAGGAGGAATAAAGATGCAGATGTAGAGAATGGACTTGAGGACACAGGGAGGGGGAAGGGTAAGCTGGGATGAAGTGAGAGAGTAGCACTGACATATATACACTACCAAATGTAAAATAGATCGCTAGTGGGAAGCAGCCGCATAGCACAGGGAGATCAGCTCGGTGCTTTGTGACCACCTAGAGGGGTGGGATAGGGAGGGTGGGAGGGAGACGCAAGAGGGAGGGGATATGGGGATATATGTATATGTATAGCAGATTCACTTTGTTATACAGCAGAAACAAACACAACATTGTAAAGCAATTATACTCAATAAAGATGTTAAAAAAAAAAAAAGAAAAAAACAGAAAAAAAAAAAAAAGGAAGTGTGCGTGCATCTGAGTGCATGTGTCGGCTCTGGGGGAGGCCGGAGGTGGGCTGTCCCTGAGCTGAGTGCCGCTGAATGGAATGTGGGCAGGGTTGCAGAAGCCCTCCACATGGAGCCCTCCTGCCAGGGTTAGGATGTTGCAGCCACTCAGACACACTCAACCACACTCACACAGACATGATACCCAGTCATGGGGACACAGTCACACTCTCATGGGGACATGTGGAAGCCCTCTCATCCCACATCCAGACACGTGAAAACACAGGGGCATCTTCGTCAATGTGCACAATGACCACACTCATGCGACACACCAAACACACACGCAGACACACGTGGGAGCTATCTGGGGGAGGTCTAGTGTTTGAGGGTCGAGTGAAGGATAAGAGAGGTAAAGCAGGTGGGATCTAGGCAATCTTGGAGAGTTGGGGTGAATGGGCATCCCCTTCTCCTCAGGGTAGGCAGAGGGAAGTTCCCCATGCAGCTCTTCTGTGGGCCACAAGAGAACTGGGAAGGGAGATACCCCTGGGGCTCAGGGCAGTGCATGTGAGAGAGTTAAAGATTCTGCAGAAATCCCAAGGAGAGGTGGGGCTGAGCAGCTGTCATCCCAGGAGCATGTGATGGGCTCAGAAAAGACTATGACCCCACTCTGCACCCCGACAGCCAACCCCCCCCAATAACATTTATTGCAGGGGGAACGGGACTGGGTGTGCTTTCCCCAGCCTCTCCAGGTCTCCCAAGACGGAGGGAACCTTTCCCCTTCTGCCCAGCAAGGGGCCTGTGTCCAGTTCCCATCACTGCTAGGATTGTTAGATCATTACATATCGTTGTTAGATTATTACAGAGTCATGTGGGCCCAGTGAGGCCAGGTCTGATATCTCAAGCCAAGTTAGATATTGAAATTTTGTTGTGAACTCTCCCATTTAAATGTGACTGCCTCAAACAAAAACAAAACAAAAAACCCTAGTGCATTGATAAATAAAGCAGTGCCGTCATAGAGGCTTGACAAATAATTGTTCAAGAACCTATAGATTAGATATGTCTACAGGCAACTAGGCTGAGATGCGAAACTGGGGCTGGGGAGGGGCAGGTGTATGTGATTTGACAAAGCTCCCAGTCTATTCAGATATCTCCTTACCTTGCGAACCATGGATAATGCCTCAGGGCTTTTGCACTGGCTCTTTCCTCAGCTTGGAGTGCTCTTTCTCCATAAAGCTGCATTAACCTGCTTCTGCAGGTCTTTGCTTATACGTCTCCTTCTCATTGAAGCTTTCCCTGTCAATACTATTTAAAATTGAAATTTTCACCCAACCCCTGTCCAAAATGCTCACTTCCTCTGCCCCTCCCCTGCTTAATTTTTTTCCATAAGCTTAGCACCATGGACATACCATACACAATTTAATTATTTAGTGTGTTTCTTGTCTCTGCTTCTACACAGAGCTTGTATTTTGCGGATTCTCAACAAACATTGAAAGAATAGAGGGCTCCAGCACCACTGACCTAGGGTGCGCCAGGCAGGGGAAAATGAGTTTGTCTTTGTGGAGTGTCAGAACATTGGATGCTGACAGGGTTGGGGTAGGGCACAATCTTAGGTTTAGCATGTCATTATCATATATGGCTGCTACTTTAAAAATAATTTGTGTGGTTTGATTCTGGGGCTCTAGTTAGAGACTCTTTATAAAACTAGAGACTTGACTGGGCAGAGGGACTGGGCTGCGTGGGGAAATAACACGCCTTGTTTCTGAGCCTCCATTTCCCCATCTGTAAAATGGGGATGAAGGAAACCAAGTATGCCTCATTCTAGGGATGCTGAGCAGGGAGAGATGGTGTGGAGCAGCAGAGACAGTGCAGACTGCAGTTCTGGAGAACAGGGAATTGGACTGGGTTCTCTGCTGCTCTATCGAGAGCCTTGGCAGCTTGTCAATGTCCAGATTTCCTGGGAAATGGATGGGTGGGAAGAGAAGAACTTTAAGGTCCGAGGTCAGGCCTTGGGTGTTCTTGGTCCTGGGGGAGGGACATGATGAGTCAACAAAAAAAGTCTGTTTAATTTTGCTCAAGCGCTGACCCACTTGACTGGCTCTGTAAGACAATGGAGTATGTGAGCTGACAACTGTGGTTGGTGAAATTCATACACTTATTCATTTTTCAACAGACTTTCACTGGACATTTGACATGTGTTGACCAGCACTGGCTACATAATTATAGGGCCTGTTGCAAAAATGAAACTGTGGGGCCCTTGTTCAAAAATTAAGCATTTCAGAGTGGTAACAGCAGAGCATTAAACCAAACATGGAGCCCTTCTAAGCGAGGGGCCTGTGTGATAGCACACCCATGAACCTGGCCCTGCTTAGGGTACAGAGGTGGGTAATAAGAGTTAACATTGATTGGGGGCGTATGAAACAGCTATGTTTTAACTCATTTTATCCTCATGATAACACTGGAAGGAAGGTACAATTATTAGCCCCATTTCACAGGTGAGAAAACCAAGGCACAGAGAAGTTTAGTAATTTGCCAAGGCCACCTGGCTGGGCTTAGGTTCAAGGTGGTCTGGCTTCAGAGCCTGTGCTGTAACCACTGGGAGGAGATTAGTTTAGTGGAAAGACAGGTATCCAACAGAAAACTGTTACACAATGTAATGTGGGCTCCATGTGACACTAGGGCTGGAACTTCATCTGTCTTGTCCTCTGCTGTATCCCAGTGCTAAGAACAGTGCCAGGTAGGTGTCCAGCAATAAATCTTAAATGAATGAATAAATAAATATAATAGAAATACATGGAGAATGTTAGGGATGGGGGTTGCAAACTCAAATACTTATAAGCCTGGGCAGGTAATAAACATGAGTGAGGCAGAACCATTGTTCATTCTTCAGTTCCATAAGGAAATATGCTATTTCCCATTTTCCTGGTGACACCTAGACTTCTTGGTCTAGCTTTCATTTCTCCGCCCTTTGACAGAGACAGTGTTATAAAGTAATAATTCTTTAAGAAAAACAGTAGCACAAATATAATACAAATTGTAACTAACACTTTATTCAGTGTTGGGAAGGCAAAAGGGAGAAGTGGGGACTGTAACAAACTAGAATTGTCTGCCAGCCACTGTACTGAGTTCAGGGTATACAGTTGTTCTAAAAAGTTGGTCTCTGCTTTCCTGGATCTTAAGTGCAAAAGATAGGCATGAATTAATCCATCTGATACCATAAACACACAGACAGACAGACAGACAGACACACACACACACACACATATAATTATAAACTTAGATAAATGCTTTACAGAAAAAGTCAAAGGAATGAGAGACCATATACTAGTGATATCTGATGTGATTTGGCAATCAGGGAAGGCTTCTTTGAGGAAGCAATATTTAGATCTGAAACAAAAAGGGAAGGATGAGTAGTAGTTAATTAAGGAAGGAATGTGGGGCTGGGAGTGAAGAGAGCATCTCAGGGAGAAAAAAGAGCAAGTGCAAAGGTCCTGGGGTGGGAGTGAGAAGGACTCTTTGAGGAAGCAGAAGACCAGGGAGAATGGGGTGCAGTGAGCTGGAGAGTACATGGATCCGGTTGCGGTTGGAGAGTGGGAAGGGCCTTGTAGCCTGTGGTAAGGAGTTTGGTCTTTACCCCTGGTTTTCAGCAGGGGAGTGCCAGGTTTAGATTTGCATTTTAAAACATTTGCTTCATCAGGGAGGTGGAAGATTGATGGAAGGGAGACAAGAATGGGGGTGGGAAGACAAGTTATGAGGCTGTCAAGTTGGACATGCGAGAACTGATGTTGTGTTGAACTCTGGTGGTGATGGTGATGGAGTGGACTGCCTCCCAGCAGTTAGGAGAGCGAGTGTGTGAGGGAGGGGGAGGAGGAAGGGGAGGGAGAGGGGGACACACCCGGACAGAGAGGGAGAGAGGGAGAGACTGAGAGGGAGAGAAAAAGAGAGACAGTGAGGGAGAGACAAAGAAGTGGAGAGAGACACAGAGAGACAAGGGATAGATGAATAAACAGAAAGACAGACAGACTGATAGGGAGAGAGACACACACAGTGATTATGACTGAAATTGTTTAGGATGGAAGGGCTGGTGAAAGGGGGCTTGGAGCACCCTAGGCCCACGGTGCTGACCTGCCCTGTCCCCCACCTCCCATAAGAGTGTAACTTGTCCGCTGGTCCCTCCTCACTTTTCCAGACTTCTCACCCTCGAAGCCTTTCCTAGTCTGCACACCCCCTGTAGCTCCCTGCACAGACCCCCCTCCTCTACAACACCACGCCGTGTTGCTGCTCAGGCATTACCTGTTACCTGCAGTTCCTGGATTCAGATCGCCTCCTGGGCAAGGTCAGTTTCCTTCCTTTTTGAATCCTTAATGTAGGACCTCACTGCGGGGTGTGTAGTGGGTCCTTGAACCTAGACCTGGGTGTGAATCCCAGATCAGCTCACTACTGTGTATTCATCAGGAATCTTTTTACTGAAATCAATATAACAAAGCTCAAAGCAGCTTAAATTTTAAAAAGAAATGTATCAACTCATAACTGGAAAATATAGAAGTTTGCTGAACTTTAGGACTTGCTGGATCCAGGAGCAAAAAGTACTTGTCCCTTTCCACCAATGGGCTCTGCTTTGCTTTGGATTAGCTACATTCTTATACAGGCTCTTACAACATCATAAAAAGATGGACTCCAGCATCCCTGGATGTATCCTAACAGCTTAGTAAGCTGAGCTAAAATAGAAGTTTGGCTCTTGTTGGACCAGCCCTTCTCATGTGCCCATCTCAATCCAACTCACGAGTTGAGTTGGATTTCTGAAGCCAGACCCAAATGCACTGATTGGCCGGGTGGGGCTCATGGGTCCAGCGATGGAGCCAAAAGAAGGGGTCAGTTCTTCCCAAACCACATAGACTGTGAGATAAGGTAGACCATTTATCCAAAGGAAACTTGGGATTCTGTACCAGGAGAAATGGGAATAGATGCTGGGCAGGTAATACCAGCACATGTGCAAGCTGAATTCAGCCCATGGGATGCCAGTTTGCTAGTCCTCTGTCACAGCTAAGTCATAGGTTTTGTTTCATTTTAAAATTATTCATTTAATTTAAAAACCAGACCTTATATTTTAGAGCAGTTTTAGGTCACAGCAAAATTGAGCGTAAGGCAGAGAGATTTCCCATATCTCCTCTGCCCTCACACATGTAGATCCTCCCCCATCATCAACATCCCGCACCAGAGTGGCACATTTGTTACAGTTGATGAACATGACACATTATTATCACCCAAAATTCATATTTTACATTAGCCTTCACTCTTGGTGGTGCACATTCTATGGGTCTGGACAAATATATAAGGACATTAACCATCATTGTAGCATCATAAAGAATACTTTCACTGTCCTAAAAATTCTCTGTGCTCCACCTATTCCTCTCTCCCTTTCCCTAACCCCCCCTTTTATTTTTATGTCAAAAGTATCTTGTGTATGAACCATAGACAAACACTGAACTCTAGTTAGTGACATGCATACTGAAATTCTGGAGTGAAGTGTGTCACTGTGAGTGACGTGCATCAAAAAATGAAATGGATTGGTGACTAGAGAGAAGGGAGGATAGATATGTGTTAAAGCAAGGAGATATTAATAGTAGAGTCTAGGTCATGGGTATATGAGTTTTCACTCTCCTTCATTTTTTACGTATCCTTGAAAATTCTCATAGTAAAATACAGGAAAAAATATTTTGTGTAAGGTCTCTTGGCCAAGCAGGTTATTACAAGCTATTGTTGAAACCAACCCCTCCTGGTGGTGTTGCAGCTCTTTAGACATCCAGCCTTCAGAGATGTTGCAGAAGACCATTCCTTCCTTGCTATTAAGCTGTCAGAATGGTACCTGGCCTTTTCCCCTGATGCTCCGGGTTCTCCACTGCCGTTGGCCAGCTCTGCTAGAGCTCTTACCAGTTTGTCTGCAGCCTCTTGTTTGCTTTCCTTGCGTTGTTTGGCTGTGTTGGTTTTACTCCGTAGGCATGGCTTGTGGTTGAGGCCGTCTTGGTGCGCTGCTGGGGATTCATTCCAGCGCTGCTTGTAACGGCCATGCGCTAAGTTCTTTGAGGGGCGCATTGATTCTCATAGAATTTGGATGAAGTCTTTTGTTGCTTGTCATTGACCTGTCAAGTGGTCAGGGGCTGCCACAGAGCAGGAAGAGAATATTTCCACAATTGCGTGCCTCTCTCTCCCCTACAGCCCAGTGGGGAGGAAAAAGAGTCCAAGTCACAGCTGGGTAAATTTCATCAGCAGGCAGAGAATAGCTGTGGATGAGGTGAAGGAAATGGGCCTTTGTCTCAGAGCAAGGGAGGTGAGGGTTAGGAGAGTGTGTGTGTGTGTGTGTGTGTGTGTGTGTGTGTATTTGTGCACATGTGCATGCACGTGTATACATGCACAGGTATTTATATATGTGTGCATGTGTGCGCAGGCCTGTGTGATGTACCTGCACATATATATGTCTTTGTATATGTGTGTGTATGTGTGCACACATGGGTGTATGTGTGTATAGGTGTTAGATTGAGGGAGGGCATGTGTGTGTGTCTGTACAGGTGTGTGTGTGTGGTAGATTGAGGGAGGGTGTAATTGACCAGGATGTTGAAGCAGGAGGAGAACAGTCTTTTCTCTCCTTCAGAGAGACACGTGAGACTTCTCAATAGCCTTTAAGACTCGCTTTGCTCCTGTCATCTTACCTGACAGAAGTGAGTTGGAGGAGAGGGAGAAAAGAGGAGGGGAGGAACAGGAAGTGAGAAGAGTGAGGAGAAGAGAAAAGAGAGAGGAGATGGAGGAAAGAAACAAAACCAGCCTGTCTCACCAAATAACCTGTTTCCCATCAGATGGGGAAACGTGTTTAACGGCAAAAAGTAAAACAAAGAAGTCATATCTGAGAGTGACACGCTGTGATTACTTAAGCATTTAAGTAGTCTCTGGGCAGTGGTTATTTCACATTTAGGGGCTGTGCAGAATCTTACTCCCCTTCTTAACACAGCCTGATTTCCTTTTAGACAGTGATCCTCCCCGCCGGATGTTCTCAGAAGGAGAGTGAATTCAGGCGCCTACCAACCCTTTACGGAAGCAGAAGAGGCCAGATCCTTTGAGTCAGGACAGTCAGGGACAGACAGGTATCCTAAATTTGGTCAATTAGACTCTGTCCTCTGGGACTTAGAATCTTGAATGAGTAGAACATGGGCAGGAGAGATGGATTTCATTCATCTCCGTGGGGACGGCCCAACGGGACTCATCTGCTCTGGGTCCATTTCTGTGATTCATGTTTCCTGCTCATTCCCAGATCTATGGCTTCCAGCTTCCTTGTGAGCCCGCTAATATCTCCTCACGCCCATGTTCATGGCAGTATTATTTACAATCGCCAAGATGTGGCTACAACCTAATGTCCATCAATGGATGAATGGACAAAGAGAATGTGGTGTATACGTACAACGGAATATTATTCAGCTTTAAAAAGGAAGTAAATCCTGCCATTTGTGGCAACATGGATGAATCTGGAGGACATTAGGCTGAGTGAAATAAGCCAGTCGCAGAGAGACAAGTACTGCATGATTCCCCTTACATGGAGTATCTAGAAGAACAAACTTATAGAAGCAGAAGTAGAATGGTGGTGGCCAGGGGCTGGAGGGTGGATGGGAATGGAGAGTTGCTACTCAAGGGGCATGAAGTTTCAGTTATGCCAGATGAATAAATTCTAGAGATATTATCTTTAACCTCGTGCCTATAGTTAACAATATTGCATTATATACTTAAAACTTGGTTAAAAGGGTAGATCTTATGTTAAATGTTCTCACCACAATTTAAAAAAAAAAATCCCCCAAACATAAAGATGGTCTAGGTTACCTCTGTAGAGATGTGAGGAGTACTTCTCAAAAAAGCCCCTAAAACCCTCCCTTTCATTTAAAGGACACGCGCTGATCAGCCAAGGATTTTTTTTTTTTTTTAGAATTCGAAGATTTCATTTTATAATTTTTATTGGAGTATAGTTGATTTACAATGCTGTGTTAGTTTCAGGTGTACAGCAAAGTGAATCAGTTATACATAAACATATACCCACTTTTTTGTTTTTTAGATTCTTTGTTCTCATTACAGTAACACTTCATAACTGATAGGACTTTACTTTTAACAAAGTACAGGCATACCTTGTTTTATTGTGCTTCGCGGATACTGCATTTTTAACAGATTGAAGGTTCGTGTCAACCCTGCATTGAGCAAGTCTATCAGGATGCCATTTTTCCGATAACATTTGCTCGCTTCGTGTCTCTGTGTCACATTGTGGTAATTCTCGAAATACTTCAAACCCTCCACGAGCAAAAAGATTTCGACTAGCTGAAGGCTCAGGTGTTGGTTGGCATTTATTACCTGAAGTATTTTTTAATTAAGGTATGTGCATTGTTTTAGACATAATGTATTGCACACTTAATAGACTGCAGTATCGTGTAAACATAACTTTTATGTGCACTGGGAAACAAAAACGTTCGTGCGACTCACTTTATTGCAATATCTGCTTTATTGCTATGGTCTGGAGCTGAACCCGCAATGTCTCCCAGGTTTGCCCGTGTGGTCACATAAACCATCCTATTTGAATCCTCATCATTACTGCGTGAAGTGGCCAGGGCTTAATTAGCTCGTTTTGCATATGAGAAATCCGTGGCTCAGAGAGAGGAAGCAATGTGCCCATGATGACCTGGTGCTTGAGAGCTGTGGGACCCACAGAGAGAATTCTGTCCAATTCCCCCACTTTACAGATGAGAGAATGGAGGTCCAGAGAAGTCAAGTGAGGTGTCCGTGACCACTCACAGTATTAGTGCCAGAGCTGGAACACAAATGCAGCTTTTAAAACTCAAAGCTGAATCCATTCTTGGCACGATGGAGACCTGGCTTCAGAAGAGATAATATCAGTAGAGTTACCATCATGTCTATGTATTGTATGAATAAAAAGTTACCAAATGTCATTTTCCTTTGATTTGTAGAGTTACAGAGGCCAAGAATTCTCACACACCATATAACACCTAGAACATTCCAGGCACTCAGGTTGTCAAACTAGAAGAGAAGGTTTGAATATCCTTTCCAGCCATCTATCATGAGAACATTCCCCTATGCCTTGAGCTTTTTTCCCTCCAATCACTGCACTATAACTGCCAAAAATTCAATTTTCTTTAAGAGCCTTAGAAATAGTCCTAAGAGGGAGGCAGAGGGTATTGAGAGCAGTGAGAGTGAAGGTACTCACCAGAATCTTTCCCGCAGGGATAAAACATTGAAATGTACAGAAAGCATGACTCATCAATGTACAGATAAGGCCAGTTCCACCACGCAGCAATAGGCACAGAAGCAGAGCAGCTAGAAAGGCCAGTAGGTAGGTCATCTAATGGCTGGACCAGGCTAGGTGGGGGCAGAGGAAAGAGCTGTCCTGCTCGGGAAAGTTTCAGAGTGTCCTGAATACCTGAGCATTGAAGGCTGTCTTCTCCGGAACAGGGTTTTCATCCCAGGGACTCTGCATTACTGATGTAAGAGACAAATTTACAATGTAATGTCTGGTTCTAGTATTGCTCTGCCTTTCTCTATAGCTGTGCTGTGGGAGGAGAAGCTGCAGCAGACTTGAAGAGAGAATTGAGTGCTTTGCCCAGGCTTTCCCAGGTGAGGGTTACCCAGACACCTGGCTGCTAATTTCTAAAGCCGGCAGGTCCCTGAGCTTCCTTAAGAGATACATATGAGGCTTTCCCAAATTGATAACTTCTGATTCTGGAAATAAGCACCATGATCTATCAGTGTTGTAAGATTTCAAACTTTGGAGCCTGAAGGAACTGTGTTGAAGAGGCTTATGTGACCTTGGCTGAGTCATTTCTCCTCTCTGTGTTCCAGTTTCCAGGTAAACCAGAGATAAATAAGGCTTCTGCCTCATAGGTTTAAAATAAAAGAAATACCTAGTATTTCCTGAAATTTAGCAATTTGAGTACCATCTGCATGATTTTTGCTGCTTGTACTATTATTTACATAGTATTTTTCTTTAAGTTGATTCACTTAGAAATACTTCTATTTAAAAATTAGATGTTTAACATTCATTTTTAAATTAATTTGTATCACATATAGTCAAATTAGCCTCTCTTGCTCATAAAGAAGGAAATCGTTTAAGAAATCAAAGGGGAAAAAAACTAATGTCATTAGAATTCTAGTTAGTGTTGTAGCCTGCCAAGGCTCTGAGTCTAAGGCTTAACTCATTCTTTGTTGAAAGGGGAGATTGTTAAGTGTTAGAGAGGCGTTAAAGGTATGCTAGCACCCACTTGAGACTTTCCCTTGCTGCAATTGGAATGATGGGAAAGGAAGGAACTCTCTCTCCTTGTGATTCAATGTCATTTAATATTGGGTATAGGAACCTCTAAAATTATCTTCCCCATAGTCTCTTGTCTTAGTTTGTCAGGCTACTATAATAGAATACCACAAGAGTGGGTAGCTTATAAACCACAGAAATTTATTTCTCACAGTTCTGGAGGCTGGGAAGTCTAAGATCATGGTGCCAGCAGATTTAGTGTAGTGACTGTTGAGGGCTTACTTCCTGGTTCACAGCCAGAGCCTTCTCATTGTGTCTCTATATGATGGGATAGGGCTAGGAAGCTCTGTGGGGCCTCTTTTATAAGGGCACTAATTCCATTCGTGAGGCTTCCACCCTCATGACCTAATCAACCCCAAAGCTCCCACCTTCTAACACCATCATTTTTTGGGGTTAGGATTTCAACACATGGATTTGAAGTGTGGGCACAATGGTCAGACCATAGCATCTTTTGTGACTGTATCTGGGGAAACATTGTGATAATGTTTGTCTTACATAGTGCTTGGCCCATAGGATATACTCAACACATGTTTATTCTCTTTCCCTTGTCCTTTTGTCATTGCTGCTTTTTAAGTGACTGTCAGAGGATGTGGCAGCACATCCAATGATGAATACACTTTTTTTTTAAATCAGTTGCCAGGGCTGATTTAGTTTGTAGAAGGTGAAACTTTGTTCTCAGTTTAAAACGCAGGTCAGAACCCATCTGCTATAGGGTATTTTCTGGTCTAAATACAGCATTAGAGGTCAAAATGTGTTGTAGCAGGAAAGGGAAAGAAATAACAATTTTGAGGACTTCCTATGTTTTTGGTTCTTTGCATACATTGCACAATCATTTCTCACAATTCTTCAAAATAGGATGCATTGCCCCCATCTCTCCATTAGATAATGCTATAGATATCAATTATGGAAATCTTGTTATGTGGTAATGTATTGGCTATATTTTCTTATTTTCTGTATTCTTGATGTTCTGACATCTAGGGCCTTGATGCTAGAGATATGGCCCCTTCCAGGGCTAGCTAATTCCTAGAAATAGCAAACAACTCTTTTTGAGTGTGCTTTTGATATACAAACCAACCAGTACAGATCCCATACCCCTCAATCATTTCCTTTATCAAACTCTCACACACCAAACCAATGTTCCCCCTACCCTAAATCACTCCAGGGCCAGGTACTAGACAATTAGGGACTGCCCCTATACGCCAGAGCCCATCAAAATTATTCAAATCATCCATTTCTAAAGTTACTCAGTATACCTACCCTGCCTCACCCTTTCTTTCCTGCTAGTACCCCAGTAAAGGCTCTGGGCCATACTCTGCCATATCCCACCTCTGATTCCTGACTGACCCTGGTGCTTCACTGTGTGGCCCTGCCTCCTGTTTCTAGGGATCTGTGAGTATAAACTTCTTCCCTCATGACAGTCATTTCCATGTCTGCATGTCTAACCATACCTCATTAAAACAAATCCTGGGTATGAATTTTAGAATAGATGGCACTCTGGTAAGAAATTGCTTTGTTTAAAAACCTCCTCCAATGCTTTCCTTTCTCAAGTAAACTCCAAAATAAGAGTGATGAGGCTTCCCAGGGTCCAGCCCTTGTCTGCCTCTTGCACTTCACTTCCCTTTGCTCAGTCCAGATGCACTGGCCTTTTAATACTTTCCTCCATGATTGTGCCAAGCACTGTTTTGCTTCTGGGCCTTTGTACCTGCTGTTGCCCCTGCTCAACCATTATTCAACTTTCTGTTCAAACTTCCCCTCTGTGTCAAAAGCAGCTCTAGTTTGATCACTGCTTGATATTATTATTTTTTTTTTAAAGCTTTTTTTTTTTTTTTTTTTTTATAGCTACTTTATTTATTTATTTATTTATTTATTTTGGCTGTGTTGGGTCTTCGGTTCGTGCGAGGGCTTCCTCTGGTTACGGCAAGCGGGGGCCACTCTTCATCGCGGTGCGGGGACCGCTCTTCATCGCGATGCGCGGGCCTTTCACTGTCGCGGCCCCTCCCGTTGCGGGGCACAGGCTCCAGACGCGCAGGCTCAGCAGTTGTGGCTCACGGGCCCAGCCGCTCCGCGGCATGTGGGATCCTCCCAGACCAGGGCTCGAACCCGTGTCCCCTGCATTAGCAGGCAGATTCTCAACCACTGCGCCACCAGGGAAGCCCTTGATATTATTTTTTATTTTAATTATATGTGTATCATCTCTTACCTCACACTCCAGTGTGAGCTCCACAAGAACAAGGATCTAGTCTGTCTTGTCACCACCAGAACCTGACTGTCATACAGAAGGTTCTCAGTAACTACTCATTGAATGTATGACTTATATAATTTCATCTCCACCACTCTAACAAGTAGGTAAAACTATCTTCCCCATTTTACAGTCGAGGAAACAGCCTCAGAGAGCTTATAAGTAAATTATCTGAGGTTACACAGCCAGTAGGTGGCAGACCCAAGATTTGAATCCAGATAGTCTGACTCCAGAACAATTGTACTGAGGACCTAAGAGTTGAGCATTGTGCTTAAGATCACCTAGATACAAAGGATTCCAGGCCAGCTCTGCCTGACCCCAGATTTCCTACTGTAGCTACCTGATCATGTTTTTGTTTGTTTGTTTTTGTTTTTTTAAAATAAGATAGTTTGAGACTTCAGAGCGCTGATTGCCCAAATGCTCAAGGTCAGTTTGTGCCCATGTTGGCTGATGGAGAGGTGACTAAACTGTAATCATCAGCAACATCTCATGGATTTTTGGCAACAAAAGTGCATAATATTCTGATACCCATTCCAATATGTAGGGTTTTTTCCCCCCACACCAAGCAATTCTCCAACCCCAGCTGGGTGTCCTACAATTCAACTCAATTCTGACACTATCTATTTGGAGATAATGTCAGGTCCCACAGGTTACAGGCTCAGTCCCACAAGGATGTTCCTCATCCACACTCTGTCCTACTCCAGATGTCTCTCGCTAGTCAAGGTTGTCACCTGTGCTTCTGACCAACTGGCTATAGATGGGAGGTTCCAACAACCCCCTCCTCGGGTTCAATTAATTTGCTAGGGTGACTCACAAAAAATCAGAGAAGCATTTTATTTACTAGATTACTGTTTATTATAAAAGGATAGAATTCAGGAACAGCCAGGTGGAAGAGATGCACAGGGCAAGGTATGGGGAAAGGGGGAATGGAGCTCAGCACCTCCACATGTTCACCAACCTGGAAGCACTCTGAACCCCCTCCTTCTGGGTTTTTACGGAGGCTTCATTACATAGGCATGATTGGTTAAATCATTGGCCATTGGCTAGTGATTCAGTCTCCAGTTCTTCTCTCCCTGGATGTCAGCGGGGTGGGACTGAAAGTTCCAATCCTTCAATCACAGGGTTGGTTCCTCTGGTAACCAGCCCTCATCTAGATGTGGTCCAAAACTCACCTCATTTACATAACAGGAGACACCTTAATCACTCCCAACACTTAGGAAATTCTAAGGGTTTCAGGAGCTCTGTGCCAGAAATAGGACAGAGACAAATACATATTTCTTACTAAAAATCACAGTGCACAAGGCAAATCTAATAATTAATGAGGCAATCCCATAGCCATCCTTGGAGAGTGTATCCCCAGAGACTGGCTGCATCTCTGGAGACTGAGGGTCACCCATCTGGCAGTGCTCACCTTCTCCTGTTCTCCACGGCCAGCTCTAGACCATGCTGCCTCCTTCTTCTCAAAGTCCCACAGCCTCAGTTCAGCAATGTGTTCCCCACATTCCTTGACAAAACACGACGAGCTCTTCACAACCTGTGCTTAGTTCATCCTCCCACTTCTCTGTCCCAATCTCAGACCCAAACAGCCTTTGTCATGTAGCCATACCAATTTCTTTGAAACTAAAAGAAACCGAATTAGATTTGAATCCCAGCACCCTGATTCATGCACACAATATTTGTTGATTCAATGAATTTCATTTCATCCTAACAACACTTTGAGATGGATGCAAGTATCGTCTCCATTTTAAGGATGAGGAAACAGAGACTCAAAGATAATATTTTATAAGTACTTGCCCAAGATCACAGGGCTGGTAAGAGATAAAACTGGATTCGAATGTAGATGGTCTGACTCAGGAGTCTACACGCTTAGCCATCTTCTCTATGTTCCAAGAGGTTAAGTATGTATGTTTGTAATCTACAAATGTTAGTTTTCTTTCTCCCACTTTATTACATATCTGTAAAATGGAGTTAATAATAGTATTTACTTTATGAGTTTGTTGTAAGGGTGAAACATGTAATATTTCAAAGGAAATATCAAATCTAAAAAGCTTAGTACAGTATTTGAAATGTAGTAAGTGTACAATGAATCTATTCTTAGTAGTGCAGGTGTCATTATGGCTGATTTTATCAGGATGAATTTGGCTGCAAATAACAGAAAATCTGATTCAAATGGATGAAACAAAAAGGAGATTAATTTTCTCCCATGAAAACAAGTCCTAAGACAGAGCTATCCAGGGCTGTTAAATCAGTGCTTGGTTGAGGGATATCGTCAGGGCCCAGATGTCTTTATCATCTGCTCTGCTGTCTTTGATGTTTCAGCTTTCCTCTCCAGTTTGTTCTTCTCATGTTTGCAAGATGGTGGCAGCTATTCTGTGCATATCACACAAAAGAGGGGCCATTTCTTCCCCTATGCATCTTTATTTTTTTCAGTGAAGGAAAGCTTTTTTAAAAACTCCCTTAGTCTTTGAGACTTTTCAGGTCTTCGTGGACAGAGTTGTATTGCCATTCCACACTTCAACCAGTCACTAGAATTGCAAAAGCATGAGTGGTAGGGCTTCATACTCTTAGGGAACTGTTGACCAAAACCACCTGTTTTGGCCAGGTCTACTTGCCTGAGTTGTCTCACAACAGGAGTTTCCTATAAGGAACATGGTGCAGCTGCTGAAAACTAACCTGGAGAATTCGGGAGGGGCCAAAAGAGGGAGGAGACGACCAACCTCCCAGAGTCCTTCTGGCTGGAATCCACCTTGGTTGAGAGATGTGCGCACCACCAGGAAGAACCCTGAGTCAGACAATGGGCCAAGCAAGATGATTGGCCAGAGACAACCTGGAAGCTAACCCCATTACCATAAAACCTAAGACTGCAAGCCATGTGGCAAAGCAGTTCTCCTGGTTTCCCTTACCCTGCTGCTCTCCACCTGGGCGCCCCTTCCCAATAAAGTTTTTTGCTTTGTCAGCATGTGTGTCTCCTCGGACAATCATTTCCGAGTGTTAGACAAGAGCCCACTCTCAGGTTCTGAAAGGGTTCCCCCTCCCTGCAACAACTGATGACTCTGATGGGACCCATTCTTTGCTACAACTGACATCCCGACCACTCAGGGTTCTTGGGGACCAGCTCACCCACTGATGGACCAGACCCAGCAGCTGCTACCGGGACCCTTTTGTCCCTGGTCTCCTCCTGACATGGACGACTGACCAGAGTGCCCCAACTGGGTAAGGAACAAGAGAGTTTGTTGCCCTCTTTCCCCTTCCCTCTCCCTTTCCTCTTTTCAACCCCTCCTATCTGCCCCCTCCTTTCTTCTGTCCTGGATGCAGGAGTCTGGTTGAAGGGCCTCAGCCTGATCTGAGGGCCAGAGACTGATCACCTCCGGTGGGCAGAGAACTCAAATTATCTGGTATCTGGTATCTGGTTTCTGGTTTTTGGTAGGGCTGAGTTCCTGTCCTCCCTTCCTGTAAGCCCAGGGAAAAGTCCTGTAATGCCTGGGCGTCTGCGGGTGGCCGGAGACATCTGTAAGGCCACCCCTTTTGTCTCTCCTCCTTCCCTTCTTCTTTCAACCTGGCCTTCTTTCCTCCGTTTGAAATCATTGAAGACCCGAGATATTTCCGTTTACTCTGTCAATACTCTGATCTGAAGTTCTGTGTCTCTGTAGGAGGTTTTCTGAGAAACTGCAGCCTTGTATTTAAGGGAATATCTGGTTAGGACAGCTGTGAGTATGTGTGTTTAATACTTTGTGTTTGTGTTGTGATTTGTGATGGTCATTCTGCCTTGCAAAATGGGAAATTCTGGTTCTGTTCTACTGTGAAGCCCTCTTGGGCGAATTCTGCCTGACTGGAAAGATTTTAGCTATGAGCCTATGACTAAGAAAAGATATTTTATTATAACATTGTGTGGCCACAATATTCTTTAGACTCCAGAGAAAGTTGGTTTAAGTAAAACTCTTGAAAATTCCCAAACTGGTTCTTTTTGCATGTACAGTTAGTAAAAGCAAGCTTGATAAAACATCTTTTCAGAATTCTGACCTTGAGGGAATAAGTCCTTCTAGAAGAATTTGCTTTTCTCACCCTGTGCCTTGAGACCAGGGCACTCAGGATCCCTTATCTTATCTAGATCATCCCTAATTCCTGAGACTGAGAAAAAAAGGGAAAAAAGCCTTTAAAATTTTTACTTATTCCAGCTGTTATTTATTAACGAGTGAGTTTTATATTGTAACACCCGATTCATGACTAAGTTTAGAAAATGAAGCTATGAGATCTCTGGTTGTGTTTGTCTATATGCCTGTGTGCATTATATATATGTCCTTACCTTTGGATGGTATTATCAGATTAATTTGTCAATGAGTTCTACTTAATTGGCTTAAAGGAAATTAAGAGCTTATATAAATTCTCAAAAATACAGAAGGTAACTGGCCAGAATTGATTTCAGGTTCACGTGAACTGAGAAATAGTCAGTATTAAATTAATATATGGTATTAAACTTAGTTTAAGTTTGTAAATTTAATTAATATAAACATGTCTTTAGAGTCATCAACATTAAGTATAATACCTTTATTGTACCTAAGTTTAATAGAAGTCAAATAAAACCTTATTATATCTGTTACAAATCTGTCAACAAGGAAAGTAACCAAAAAAAAAAAAAAAACTTTTAAGGAAAGTAAATGTAAATGAGATAAGAGCTTTTAGGTAAACTCTATAGGAATAATTATGTTGTAGGAATGTCAACTTGAGGATGATATCTCCAGATATTTGGTAACATTAAATTTTAGAGTTGTGTTCATTTAAGTTAAATGATGGAAGTTTGTTGAATAGCTGGGTCATTCCCAAATAAAATTATTAAACAGAGAAACTAAAAGTATTTTGGACTATTAATGAATATGTTTGGTGCCTCCCTGAGATGTTTTTTGAATTTATCACTGGTATTTATGTTTAATGTTAATGTAAAAGACAGTTCATGGTTGCTTAAGGAAAGTAGGATGTATGTTTTCAGTAAAGAAGGTATGAGGAATGGAATTACATTTTATTAAGGAAAAAGAAAGTGAGTCTATCTCAGAGCTGTTGTTTTTGGATGGAAAAATGAAGGATGTGCTAGTTTGGATACAGAAAGTGATGGAAGGTTTGTGGGAAGCAGACACTGAGTTTTGTGCGTGGTTGGGAGTGGCTGAGTTTAGAAAGAATGAATTTAAATGAGTAAATGAATTTGAAAAGTAAGCTGGTGCAAAACTTGAACTTGGTTTTTCTCTCTGTTAAAAGAACAAGTTTTCTTAAAATGTTGAAGTGACTTTGATAACATATTTTAAGTTTCTTTACCTTTTAAGTGAACAGTTCTGTATTTACCTTTGAAATCTTTCATTGTCACTTTGGCTAAGTGAATAACTGTTGTTTCACAGTGACCTATGATCCTATCTGACCAAGTGTTATAAATCCTTTTTGGTATTTTTAATTTTGGACAAAACTTCCTAAATCAAATTCTAATGAAGTCCTTTTGACTGCTAGCTAATTTTGGGATGCTTCAAAGGGCCCCTGAAACATCCCAAAGAGAGATATTAAACTCTATTAGGTTTGTTTGGTATGTTAAATTACATGGGAAGTATTGTCAAATGAGTAATAAATCTTCTTAGGCTATATTGTATGGTAAATGTTATTAATATAGATATCCTAGAAATTATATGGGGTTCCTAAGAATCTGATATGTCCTGGTAAAATGTTATCAGTCATAATTATAGTTATTATCTGAAAGTGTATGTCACAGCAGTAATCAAGTTTCTTTGTCAGTTGCCTTGTAATCAGATTTTAAACGTGCCTTCTTAAGTCTTTTGTCACTATAGATAGCTATGGTTTTACTCTGATGCTTTTGCAAAAAAAGCTTCCTCTTCAAGAAGATTTATAGAAAGAACTTTTGGATAAATACAAGTTTCTGACTTTCAGACCATAATGCTGAACTGAGTAAGAAATTAAAGAATCCTAAAGGAAAGCTTGCTGGCTCATAAAAAGTTAACAGGAGGATTGTTTACTGAGTGAACTGGTGAATATGGTTATAATTTTTATGGGTTTCGTCTTGGAGTATTACTGGTTTTGATTTGTGTCTTCCAGATATATGGAAGCCTTCCCCTCAAGTTACTTATGACTTACAACAATTTGGTAAATCACACCACTGTGAGTAAAATTGAGGCATTTCTCTTTTCTCTCTACCCGATCCCTCCAGAGATTGGAAATTCTTAGGTTCCCAGCAGCTTTATAAGATAAATTAAATTAGGAAGGCCACCTCCTAACAGGTGCAAGAATCTGAAGGTATTTTGTGAACCTCAAAAGGGAGGAATTCACCTAAATCTGTAAGGTGGAATCTGTGAGAAGCCCTTGGCATGGTTTTCCTGGCTCTAGGGGGCCTTCTATCCATTAGTCAGATTTAATTTGCAGACAGATCGGTCTTGATTTGACCATATTTGACAAAAGTGAGGGTAATATTAGAGAGAAAGAGATGTATCAATGGATATCAAATTCTAATTCTGTTTATTGAGGTCTGTATTCACTAAGATTCACTTCCCAGATAGTTCCTTGCTGTTAGGTTATATTGTTGTAAAGTTTAATTGAATTATTAAAAGGGCACTCTAAGTTTGTTTCTGAAGCTTAACTCAGTAATCTGTCTTTGAATGAAGATTAAATGCTTCATGATTTGCAATCAGAAGATTAACACCAGGCTATGGTCATTTAAATTTAAAGGCTCCCTTATGTTGGGAACAATCAAACCATACTTGTGATAACCGGCCTAGTAACACTAGGAAATTGGGCTGGGTGCTTTATGGACAATGCCAATATACAATTTCCCTTATAGATAAGGATTGGTACAGAACAGACTAAGTCAGATGACCTGGGATATACTGGGCTGCACCTAATGGAAGTTCTTGACTTAAATTCTTGCTTACGACCTTACTAATACTGCTAGCTGTACTATTTTTTACACTGCCTGTTTTATAAAATTGTTGTCTCTTGCATTACCAAATGTGTGACTGAGCCTCTGATAAAATGATGATATGTTCCTATGAGATCAAGGATTGTAATAGTGTAACTCCAGCTATGGGAAAAAACAAGAGGGACTATTTTCCTGGACCATAAGGGACTAGTAAGACAGGTGGTCCAGAGACTTTGGGCTAGTGTTAATAAGGCCTAGTCCAGTAACAGCACATTGAGTGGCCTATTAGCAAAATCTTTGCCAGGCCTGGGAATGAGCATTCCTAGCACCGTGGGATGAAATGGTCATGAAATACCTGCCAAACCATGGTCAAATTTATGACCATGATGGGGACCGGCCAACTGAAAGTTGGCACTTGTCATCTGCCTCTGCAAGGATTAAGTCTATGGTTACTGTGGTCACTGACCTTCAACATACCCTGAAAGGAGTTCAGGGTGGAGATCAGGAATGAGGTACTCTGTGCTCTGGGAAAAACTGGCAGAACAGGCCTTCAGATAGTTAGATACTTTCAGGAGAAGATTTTATGAGCCCAAATTCTTGCATCTTCTCATATCTAGAAAAGCACAGAAATCATTAACAGTGACATCTGCTTTGGCCATTAAGGAGAGAAATGCAATTGAAAGTCAAAATGGGGTAGCTGTGGTTCAGACATCCAAGGTAATACTAGGAGGCATTATGGACATGATTTCAGACAAGTCCTTGTATTGCTGAGAACTTGAGTTTCTGAGCTGCATCAGACTTGGGATGCCACCAGCCATTCTCAGAACAATATCTGCTGGCCTCTGGTAGCTGCAACCTTATGGTTTCAAGATATCCTCTTGTAACTATTAAATTTCTTAGACAATGAAATTGCTTTAGATCAGATATTAACAAAAAGAGGAGACATATGTGTAGTGGCCAATAGCTCCTGTTATGTATATGTTAATGCTACATCAGAAGTTAAAACCTACTTAGGCAAAATTAGACAACTGGCTACCTGGCTATAAGTCTCCCCAAGATGCGAGGTCCAGACTGGGTTTCAAGCTTATTCTTCTGAATTCCTTGGGGAATGAGATTTATTTTGTCTATTAAAATTCCAGTTGCCACTCTTCCAACTACTTCTAATTGGGTCGGTTTCACCAAAATGACAGACAAAGAAATTGAGATCTTAATCATAAAAGACTCAGATCCAGGACTTGGAACTCAGGAATATTTCCAGTTTGGTGTCTATTCCCCAGATTGAGGCAGGACTATGCCCCATTTCAGCAGAAAGTGGCCAGAGTGGTTGTCGCTCCATTCCCTGAGAGACTGAAGAGTTTCAAAGAAAAGGGGGAATTGAAACTGAGCAGGACCCTGTAGAGCTCCCAGGTACAAATCCTTTCTGTGTCCCATGTTTCAGCCTCCTTGACCTTCCTTGAGTTCAAAAGAGCAGATTCAAACAGTTGCTAATCAGGGAAGGTAGGGAATGCAGAAGCAGGGGAGGAGCAGTAAGTGGTAGTGCTGCTCTGGGGCAGGGCCCTGGTCCCTCCTCAGGAGTATGCATAACAATATCTTTGAGCTCTTCTGTAGAACTGGGGGTTCCACCCAGGTGGAGGATGGTAACTTCAGGCTGAGTGCAAGATTCCTGGAGCACCGCCCTGTTACCTCACCATCAACCAATCAGAAGAAAGTCACAACCCCTGCAGCCCTCACCCCAAGTTTTGCCTTCCTTTTCTGGGCTCAGCAATGAACATTCTGTTAGGCCTCCTGTTTGGCCCCTGTCTGCTTACAAGGTTTATCTCTAATAGGGTCCAACAGTTTCAGGCTAAATTGTTGTTACAATGGGGGTGGAAGCCAGTTTCAGACATGGAATACCTTGATTTAGATCAGGTGGAGGGAGACTTCTACTCTACTAGGCAGGACGGCACCCATTCTCAGCAGGAAGTAGTTACAGAAGAAACAGACCTCCACCCTAATTCCCAAGAAGTATCTTGAGTATGAAGTCTCTCAGGGGGGAGGTTCTTAGGGAACTGTTGACTGAAACCACCTGCTTTGGCCAGGCCCACTTGCCTGAGTTGTCTCACAACAGGAAGTTCCTATAAGGAACATGATGCTGCCACTGAAAACTAACCTGGAGAATTCGGGAGGGGACAAAAGAGGGAGGAGATGACCAATCTCCTAGAATCCTTCTCACTGGCATCCATCTTGGTTGAGAGATGTGCACGCCCCCAGGAAGGAACCTGAGTCAGACTATGAGCCAAGAAAGGTGATTGGCCAGACACAACCAGGAAACTAACACCATTACCATAAAACCTGAGACTGCAAGCCACATGGCAGAGCAGTTCTCCTGGGCTCCCTTACCCTGCTGCTCTCTGCCTTCCCAATAAATTGGGTGCCCCTTCCCAATAAAGTCTTTCACTTTGTCAGCACATGTGTCTCCTCAGACAATTCATTTCTGAGTGTTAGACAAGTGTCCACTCTTGGGTTCTGGAAGGAGTCCCCCTTCTTGCAACAATACCACAAACTGAAAATCCAACCCCATTCCCAACCTGAGTGACAGGGGGCAAATTACTTCTCAAAATCTCAGTTTTTTTCACCTGTGAAATGCCATTTTGGCATTTTGGTATCTGGCATCAGATACCATTGACCGATTCTCTATCATAGTGAGGTTGAGTAAGATAATGTAAAGTACCAGACACATTAGTGAATAATCAGTCTTTATCCCCTTACTCAGTCTCAGTCATCAGAGAATAGTAAAATGATACTGAATATTCACAAGTTGATTTTAAGGACATGATCCATCATTTATAGGCTGTGAGACTCTGGCTAAACTGCTTAATATTAATTTTTCTTGGAATTTCAGTGAGGAGAGTGATAACTATGATAATAATACTTGCTACCTTTTATTATGTGCTTGGTAAGTGTCAGGTACTGTAATAGATGCTTTACCTGCATTAACCAACTTAATTCTCATAACATCTGTATTACCTAGGCATTGAATCCATTTTACAGATGAGGTATTAAGTAACATGACAAGATCAAATAACTAGTAAGTGGTGGAGCCAAGAAGTGAAACCTGGTTTGTCGTATTAAAAGCCCCACCCTTTTAGTGCCCACGTGATAGTGTCTCTATTTCCTATACAATGGGTTTCAGTTTCCTCATATGAAAATGGGCATTACAAGATATTCCCTTGCCCACTTCATATGGTTTAGGGGAGAATCAAATAAGATTGGGTCTGAGAAACCCCAATGAAAACTCTGAACTACAAGTGATCACTTTTGTTAATATGGATAACAATTGGGAGTAGACACAAGAAACATGGTCCAGCACCCTCAGTTTATGGTCACTGATGCTGAATTACCACCATCTACCTGCTCCATTAAGGAGTCTGAATCCTTAGTCCATCCTTCCCTCCCCACACCCGCAGGCTGTAGTATTTATATGCCTCATTCTATTTCATATGCCCTGGTGCCCTAGCTCTTCTTCCAAGTTGACAGCTAGATAATATGATAAATTAATTGGTTCCAAGGTGCTAATGGAAAAATGATAGGTGCTGGAAGCACTGCCATCTCCATCCTCCCCTCCCTCCCTTCCTCCATGTCTTTCCCCTTATCTTCCCCTCACCCCACAAGATGTCCACTTTGGTAATAGCTTCTGGGAAAATGCCCTCTGTTCTCCCATCTCCCATCCCTCTACTGCAGTGACTACACTGGGAGCAGTTTTGTTCCCCAGGGGACACTTGGCAATGTCTGGAGATACTTTTGGTTTTTAAAAATGGGAGATGGAGCACTGCTACTGGCATCTAGTGGGCAGAGAGACCAGGGATCCTGCCCAACATCCTACAGTGCACAGGACAGCTCCGTACAACAGACTTACTTGGCAACTAACATCAGTAGGGCTGAGGCTGAGGCTGAGAAACCCTGCTTTGCTATGATCAGATTCCTTAAGGATTCTTAACTAAGGAAGATGAAATCAGTAGGAGGAGAATAGTCAAGGCTTGTTTTGATTTCATGCTTTTAAAGTATTTCACAGGCCACAAATTTTGTTTGACTGGCATGTAAGGCTCTCTTTTGCTAACAGATCCCACCCCCTAGGAATAGGTTTAGAAGATTGGTCAAAAGGGAAGAAAAGACCCAGGAGTAACCAGAGTCCTTCCTTGAGATTTTTTTTTTTTCCCACACCCAGTGGCTTGCAAGATCATAGATCCCCTATCAGGGATCGAACCCGGGACCTGGCAGTGAAAATGCTGAGTCCTAACCACTGGACTGCAAGAGGATTCCCGAGATTTTTTTTTTTTTTTTCAAATGGGAGGCAGAGGAGAAAAATCTTTTTCTACTCTGGGCCCAGGGTTGTTAGGAAGTAAACTCAGAGAAAGCCCAGATAGGAGATCATGAAATTGATATGCAGAAAGAGACATACCAATTTCATGATGAGAGACAGAGAAGGAGGGTAAGCTGATGGCATTGGAGACACTGATTCTAGCCATTTCTTAGCACCAGCCCTGACCTTCCTATTGTTTGGCTTAATAAAGTTCAAACTGAGTATCTGTCATTTGCAATCAAAGAGTTCTAATTTAGCCATGTTTAAGGAAAATTTTTAGAGAGACAAAGGAGAATTTTCTGGGTGCTGGGCACATTGTGCCTTACCTGGGTGGGATTTGACTAGGGAGAAGTGATGTATCACAGACAGATCTTCTTGAGACTTGTACTTCTTAGAGGGCAAGTGAAAAGTGAAGTAATGAAGTTTTTGGAAATTCTAAATAATGCACATATCAAGAAGACATTTTTATAAAGAAATTTCCAAAGTTTTATAAATTAAGTTCCAAATATTTTTCTCTTCCTATGATGATGATTTATCTATTTTTCTCTGACCATCAAACATGGATTAGAAAACTCAAGAGGAAAAGGAAAACTTATTGTATTTACCCATATTTTCTTTATTGTGTTCTTTCTTCCTTCTTGATTGTCCAAGTTTCCTTTTTAAAAATTACCTTTCTGTCCAGAGAGCTTTCTTTAGCCATTCTTTAGGCTTCTGGTGACAAATTCTCTTAGTTTTCCTTCACCTGAGAATATGTTGATTCCCTCTTTATTCCTAAAGGATGTTTTCACTGGGTATAGGATTCTGGATTGACAATTTTTTCTTTCAGCACCTGAATATGTTATGCCATTTCCTTTCAGCCTCCATGTTTTCTGGTAATAAATCTGATGTTATCTGAATTGTTTTTTTCCCTGTTAGTAAAGTGTCCTTTTTCTGGCTGTTTTTAAGATTTTTAATTTGTCTTTAATTTCCAGAAGGTTGTTTATGAAGTGTGACTCTCTTTGGGTTTGGGAGTTTCTTAACTTCTTGAATCTGAAGGTTTCTGGCTCTTGCCAAATTTGAGAAGTTTTCAGCCATTATCTCTTTGAGTACTTTTTTGGACTCACCCTCTTTCTCCTTTTGGGACTCTAATGACATGAATCTTAGACCTTTTACAGTCCCACAGGTCCCTAAGTCTTTTTTCACTTTTCTTTTTTTGGCCTATTTACTCTCTGTTGTTTAGATTGGGTAACTGCTATTGTTCAATCTTCCAGTTCACTGATTATTTCCCCTCTCCCATCCATTATGCTATTGATCCCATACACTGAGTTTTCAAATTTTGGTTATTGGCTTTTTCATTTTAAAAATATCATTTGCTTCTTTTTCATATCTTCTGTTTGCTGACACTTTCTATTTATTTATGAAGGTTTTCTATCTTTTCATTCTCCCGAGTGTGTTTGTAATTGTTCGTTAAAGCAATTTTACAATGGCTACTTTAATTTCTTGTCAGATCATTTTAACATCTCTGGCATCTTGGTGTTGGCATTTATTAATTGTATTTTTTCATTCAGTTTGAAATAATCCTGGTTCTTGGTCTGATGAGTGATATTTTGTTGAAACCTATACATTTTTGTATTATGCTATGTGACTCTGTATCTTCTTTTTTTTATCTTTATTTTTTTAAATTTAATTTTATTTATTTATTTATTTTATACAGCAGGTTCTTATTAGTTATCTATTTTATACATATTAGTGTATATATGTCAACCCCTATCTCCCAATTCATCACACCACCACCACGATCACCCCCCCTCCCCAATTTCCCCCCTTGGTGTCCATACGTTTGTTCTCTACGTCTGTGTCTCTATTTCTGCCTTGCAAACTGGCTCATCTGTACCATTTTTCTAGATTCCACATATATGCGTTAATATACGATATTTGTTTTTCTCTTTCTGACTTACTTCACTCTGTATGACAGTCTCTAGGTCCATCCATGTCTCTACAAATAACCCAATTCCATTCCTTTTTATGGCTGAGTAATATTCCATTGTGTATATGTACCACATTTTCTTTATCTATTTGTCTGCAGATGGGCATTTAGATTGCTTCCATGACCTGGCTGTTGTAAATAGTGCTGCAATGAACATTGGGGTGCATGTGCCTTTTTTTTTTTTTTTTTTTTTTTAAATTTATTTATTTATTTATTTATTTGTGGCTGTGTTGGGTCTTTGTTTCTGTGCGAGGGCTTTCTCTGGTTGTGGCAAGCGGGGGCCACTCTTCATCGCGGTGCACGGGCCTCTCACCATCGCGGCCTCTCTTGTTGCGGAGCACAGGCTCCAGACGCGCAGGCTCAGTAATTGTGGCTCACGGGCCCAGCCGCTCCGCGGCATGTGGGATCTTCCCAGACCAGGGCTCAAACCCGTGTCCCCTGCATTGGCAGGCAGACTCTCAACCACTGCGCCACCAGGGAAGCCCTGCATGTGCCTTTTTGAATTACGGTTTTCTCTAGGTATATGCTCAGTAGTGGGATTGCTGGGTCATATGGTAATTACATTTTTAGTTTTTTAAGGAACCTCCATACTGTTCTCTATAGTGGCTATATCAATTTACATTCCTACCAACAGTGCAAGAGGGTTCCCTATTCTCCACACCCTCTCCAGCATTTGTTTTTTGTAGATTTTCTGATGATGCCATTCTAACTGGTGTGAGGTGATACCTCATTGTAGCTTTGATTTGCATTTCTCTAATAATTAGTGATGTTGAGCAGCTTTTCATGTTCCTCTTGGCCATCTGTATATCTTCTTTGGAGAAATGTCTATTTAGGTCTTCTGCCCATTTTTTGATTGGATTATTATTTTTTTTAATATTGAGCTGCATGAGCTGTTTATATATATTGGAGATTAATCCTTTGTCCATTGATTCATTTGCAAATATTTTCTCCCATTTTGAGGGTAGTCTTTGCTTCTTGTTTATGGTTTCCTTTGCTGTGCAAAAGCTTTTAAGTTTCATTAGGTCTCATTTGTTTATTTTTGTTTTTATTTCCATTACTCTAGGAGGTGGGTCAAAAAAGATCTTGCTGTGATTTATGTTAAAGAGTGTTCTTCCTATATTTTCCTCTAAGAGTTTTATAGTGTCTGGGCTCACATTTAGGTCTTTAATCCATTTTGAGTTTATTTTTGTGTATGGTGTTAGGGAGTGTTCTAATTTCATTCTTTTACATGTAGCTGTCCAGTTTTCCCAGCACCACTTATTGAAGACACTGTCATTTCTCCATTGTATATCCTTGCCTCCTTTGTCATAGATTAGTTGACCATAGGTGAGTGGGTTTGTCTCTGGGCTTTCTGTCCTGTTCCATTGATCTATATTTCTGTTTCTGTGCCAGTTCCATATTATCTTGATTACTGTAGCTTTGTAGTATAGTCTGAAGTCAGGGAGTCTGATTACTCGAGCTCCATTTTTTTCCCCCTCAAGATTGCTTTGGCTATTCGGGGTCTTTTGTGTCTCCATACAAATTTTAAGATTTTTTATTCTAGTTCTGCAAAAAATGCTATTGGTAATTTGATAGGGATTGCATTGAATCTGTAGATTGCTTTGGGTAGTATAGTCATTTTCACAATATTGATTCTTCCAATCCAAGAACCTGGTATATCTCTCCATCTGTTTGTGTCATCTTTGATTTCCTTCATCAGTGTCTTATAGTTTTCTGAGTAAAGGTCTTTTACCTCCTTAGGTAGCTATATTCCTAGGTATTTTATTCCATTTATTGCAATGGTGAATGGGATTGTTTCCTCAGTTTCTCTTTTTGATCTTTTGTTGTTAGTGTATAGGAATGCAAGAGATTTCTGTGCATTAATTTTGTATCCTGCAACTTTACCAAATTCATTGATTAGCTCTAGTAGTTTTCTGGTGGCATCTTTAGGATTATCTATGTATAGTATCATATCATCTGCAAACAGTGACAGTTTCACTTCTTTTCCAATTTGTATTCCTTTTATTTCTTTTTCTTCTCTGATTGCCGTGGCTAGGACTTCCGAAACTATGTTGAATAAGAGTGGCAAGAGTGGACATCCTTGTTTTGTTCCTGATCCTACAGGAAATGCTTTCAGTTTTTCACCATTGAGAATGATGTTTTCTGTGGGTTTGTTGTATATGGCCTTTATTATGTTGAGGTAGGTTGCCTCTATGCCCACTTTCTGGAGAGTTTTTATCATAAATAGATGTTGAATATTGTTAAAAACTTTTTCTGCATCTATTGAGATGATCATAAGGTTTTTATTCTTCAATTTGTTAATATGGTGTATCACATTGATTGATTTGCATATATTGAAGAATCCTTGCATCCCTGGGATAAATCCCACTTGATCATGCTGTATGATCCTTTTAATGTGTTGTTGGATTCTGTTTGCTAGTATTTTGTTGAGGATTTTTGCATCTATATTCATCAGTGATATTGGTCTGTATTTTTTTTTTTTTTTTGTAGTATCTTTGTCTGGTTTTGGTGTCAGGGTGATGGTGACCTCGTAGAATGAGTTTGGGAGTGTTCCTTCCCCTGAAGTTTTTTGGAAGAGTTTGAGAAGGATGGGTGTTAACTCTTCTCTAAATGTTTGATAGAATTCACCTGTGAAGCCATGTGGTCCTGGACTTTTGTTTGTTGGAAGATTTTTAATCACAGTTTCAATTTCATTGCTTGTGATTGGTCTGTTCATATTTTCTATTTCTTCCTGGTTCAGTCTTGGAAGGTTTTACCTTTCTAAGAATTTGTCCATTTCTTCCAGGTTGTCCATTTTATTGGCATAGAGTTGCTTGTAGTATTCTCTTATGATGCTTTGTATTTCTGCAGTGTGTTGTAACTTCTCCTTTTTCATTTCTAATTTTATTGATTTGAGTCCTCTCCCTCTTTTTCTTGATGAGTCTGGCTAAAGGTTTATCAATTTTGTTTATCTTCTAAAAAAACCAGCTTTTAGTTTTATTGATCTTTGCTATTGTTTTCTTTGTTTCCATTTCATTTATTTCTGCTCTGATCTTTATGATTTCTTTCCTTCTACTAACTTTGGGTTTTGTTTGTTCTTCTTTCTCTAGTTCTTTTAGGTGTAGGTTAGATTGTTTATTTGAGATTTTTCTTGCTTCTTGAGGTAGGATTGTATTGCTATAAAATTCCCTCTTAGATCTGCTTTTGCTGTATCCCATAGGTTTTGGATCATCATGTTTTCTTTGTCATTTGTCTCCAGGTTTTTTAAATTTCCTCTTTGATTTCTTCAGTGATCTCTTGGTTATTTAATTACATATTGTTTAGCCTCCATGTATTTGTGCTTTTTACATTTTTTTCCCTGTAATTTATTTCTAATCTCATAGCATTGTGATTGGAACAGATGCTTGATATGATTTCAATTTTCTTAAATTTACTGAGGCTTGATCTGTGACCCAAGATGTGATCTATTCTGGAGCATGTTCCATGTGCACTTAAGAAGAAAGTGTAATCTGCTGTTTTCAGATGGAATGTCCTGTAAATATCAGTTAAACCTATTTGGTCTATTGTGTTATTTAAAGCTTGTGTTTCCTTATTAATTTTCTGTTTGGATGATCTGTCCATTGGTGTAAGTGAGGTGTTAAAGTCCCCCACTATTCCTGTGTTACTGTCAATTTCCTCTTTTATAGCTGTTAGCATTTGCCTTATGTATTGAAGTGCTGCTATGTTGGGTGCATATATATTTATAATTGTTATATCTTCTTCTTGGATTGATCCCTTGATCATTATGTAGTGTCCTTCGTTGTCTCTTGTAATATTCTTTATTTTAAAATCTATTTTATCTGATATGAGTATTGGTACTCCAGCTTTCTTTTGATTTCCATTTTCATGGAATATCTTTTTTCCATCCCCTCACTTTCAGTCTGTATGTGTCCCCAGGTCTGAAGTTTGTCTCTTGTTAACAGCATATATATATATAGTTCTTGTTTTGTATCCATTCAGCACGTCTGTGTCTTTTGGTTGGAGCATTTAATCCATTCACATTTAAAGTATTTATCAATATGTATGTTCCTATTACCATTTTCTTAATTGTTTGGGGTTTGTTTTTGTAGGTCCTTTTCTTCTCTTGTGTTTCACATTTAGAGAAGTTTCTTTAGCATTTGTTGTAGAGCTGGTTTGGTGGTGCTAAATTCTCTTAGCTTTTGCTTGTCTGTAAAGTTTTTGATTTCTCTGTCAAATCTGAATGAGATCCTTGCTGGGTAGAGTAATCTTGGTTGTAGGTTCTTCCCTTTCATCACTTTAAATATATCATGCCACTCCCTTCTGGTTTGTAGAGTTTCTGCTGAGAAATCAGCTGTTAACCTTATGGGAGTTCCCTTGTATGTTGTTTGTCATTTTTCCCTTATTGCTTTTAATAATTTTTCTTTGTCTTTAATTTTTGTCAGTTTGATTACTATGTGTCTTGGCATGTTTCTCCTTGGATTTATCCTGCCTGGGACTCTCTGCACTTCCTGGACTTTGGTGGGTATTTCCTTTCTCATGTTAGGGAAGTTTTCAACTATAATCTCTTCAAATATTTTCTCAGGTCCTTTCTCTCTCTCTTCTCCTTCTGGGACCCCTATAATGTGAATGTTGTTTTGTTGAATGTTGTCCCAGAGGTCTCTTAGGCTGTCTTCATTTCTTTTCATTCTTTTTTCTTTATTCTGTTCCGTGGCAGTGAATTCCACCATTCTGTCTTCCAGGTCACTTATCCGTTCTTCTGCCTCAATTATTCTGCTGTTGATTCCTTCTAGTGTATTTTTCATTTCAATTATTGTATTGTTCATCTCTGTTTGTTTGTTCTTTAATTCTTCTAGGTCTTTTTGAAACATTTCTTGCATCTTCTTGATCTTTGCCTCCATTCTTTTTCCGAGGTCCTGGATCATCTTCACTATCATTATTCTGAATTCTTTTTCTGGAAGGTTGCCTATCTCCACTTCATTTAGTTGTTTTTCTGGGATTTTATCTTGTTCCTTCATCTGGTACATAGCCCTCTGCCTTTTCATCTTGTCTATCTTTCTGTGAATGTGGTTTTTGTTCCACAGACTGCAGGATTGTAGTTCTTTTTGCTTCTGCTGTCTGCCCTCTGGTGGATTAGGCTATCTAACAGGCTTGTGCAAATTTCCTGATTGGAGGGATTAGTGGTGGGTAGAGCTGGGTGTTGCTCTGGTGGGCAGAGCTCAGTAAAACTTTAATCCACTTGTCTGCTGATGGGTGGGGCTTGGTTCCCTCCCTGTTGGTTATTTGGCCTGAGGCGACCCAACACTGGAGCCTACCCGGGCTCTTTGGTGGGGCTAATGGCTGACTCTGGGAGGACTCATGCTAAGGAGTACTTCCCAGAACTTCTGCTGCCAGTGTCCTTGTCCTCGTGGTGAGCCACAGCCTCTGAAGGAGACCTTCCAACACAAGCAGGTAGGTCTGGTTCAGTCTCCTATCAGGTCACTGCTCTTTCCCCTGGGTCCCGATGCACACACTACTCTGTGTGTGCCCTCCAAGAGTGGAGTCTCTGTTTCCCCCAGTCCTGTTGAAGTCCTGCAATCAAATCCCACTAGCCTTCAAAGTCTGATTCTCTGGGAATTCCTCCTCCTGTTGCCAGACCCCCAGTTGGGAAGCCTGATGTGGGGCTCAGAACCTACACTCCAGTGGGTGGACTTCTGTGGTATAATTGTTCTCCAGTTTGTGAGTCACCCACCCAGCGGTTATGGGATTTGATTTTATTGTGATTGTGCCCTTCCTACCATCTCATTGCAGCTTCTCCTTTGTCTTTGGATGTGGGGTATATTTTTTGGTGAGTTCCAGTGTCTTACTGTCAATGATTGTTCGGCAGTTGTCACCCTGTATCTTTGTAAAGCCTTTGGTTTTGGCTGATTTTCTCTGACACTGCTATGGTAGGGGAAATGAGTGGTGCTGACCTGCTACTTTCAGGTAGAAGTAGAAGTTGTACTTATGTTTGTTTTATATATACTGTCCATGAATTTCAGTTGTACTTAACAGGAGGAATAGGGAAAAGTACATCTACTTGACCTTCTTGGAAGCTAATTTCTTTTATTTGTTAAGCATCTACTAAGTGCCAGAAATGTAGTGTAAAGCACATACACATTGCCGTCAGATCCAGCTAAGTCTGAGTCCTGATTCCACCACTTATAGGTTGTACTGGGAATCAAAGACAATATATAGCATTTCTTGAAGTACTTTCACTTAAATTCTCTCCTTTAATCTTTACATCAAATCTGTGAAGTTTGTCTTATCAACATAATTTTACAGATGGGAAAACAGACTCAGTGAGTCAAGGCAAAGTAATTTTCTCAAGATAATTTGGCCCTCAACTTGCCTCCCCACCATGGATGAGAAAGAGATAAAGAAATACACAGAAAGAGGACTACAGGGTGGCAGATGGGTGTTAGGTGGCATGAGAAATTAGAGGAGTAGGCAGCATGGTAGTCTGGAAGTAACCTTGGAGTGGGCTTCACTATACCTTGTATCTGATCTCAACTGGGTCACGAGGTTAGTTGTGTGATCTCAGACAACTCATTTAACCTCTCTGGGCCTTTCCTTTTAGTGAGTGCAAAAGTGTAGGGTAGATGGTACCTAAGGTACTTTTCACTGCTGTAATTTTATGATGAATCTAAGATATATTAAGCTCCAAGGACATTCTAGAAGCAATATATGGGAGAATGAAGATCTATTAAACTCAGAAACAGACACAGGACACCAGCACAAAACCAGAGTGCTGAAAATACTTTGGCAAAGACCTTGGTCAAGGGGAGGAAAGAGGTGATTATTCGTAAAGTCATTTTAAATGCCTCAAGGTCATCAAGTAATTCAGGATGAATCTTCTCTTGGAAGAGGTGCCTTTTTATTAGAAAAGAAGCTGGGATCTTCCTTTCTTGAGACAGCCTTAATGCCTCAGGCTGACTTTAGTCACCTCCCACTACTTGGTTTCATATCACAAGCCTTAACTTATTTACCAGTGTGCCTTCCTGCGAGTTCCTCCAGGGCAGGAACTGGTTTTATAATAACAGTGCCAACTGATGGTGTTTGTACACTCACTATGTGCTTCATCTTGTCTTCTCCTCACAAACAACTCGATGAGTTATGTACTACACTCCCATCCCCCCATTTTATATAAGAGGAAACTGAGGTTCAGAGAAGCTCAGGGGCTTGTCCAAGGGCATTCAGCTTGTAAGTGACAGAACCCAGATGTTAACTTAGTTCTCTCTGCTTGCTGACCCCATTCTTGACCACTATACTATGTCATGTGCTGTGTCTTTTCTTTGTAAACCCAGAGCCCAGTATAATGTTGGGAACACAGTAGTTGGTCTATAATGTGTGGACAAAGAATGTCACCTCCCATATCAGTAAACAAAGGACGTTGCGGCCATCAAGTCAGCAGCCACTGCTGCTGCCCCAGACTGTGTACACTGAAGAGATTCAGGATGGAGAAAACAGGATATTTGCCCTAGATAGTTAAGGTGCATATCAAAGGAATGATTTCAATGAGCCCAGGCTCTTGCATCTTCCCATACATAGAAAAGCGCTAAATTCTTTAACTTAAGATGTCTGGTTTTATTTAATTAACAGTAATCTTTTGATGTTCTGACTACCTGGTTTTTTTTGTTTGTTTGTTTGTGTTTTTTTTTGCAAAACCTCCTATATATACTGGCTCCTCCTTTACCTCTTTGGAAAGGTCCCTCAGAGCTATCTGAGAGGCTGCTCCTGGGCTTAAGTCCTCAGTATGTCTACCGAATAAGACATAATTCTCAACTTTTAGGTTGTGCATATTTTTCAGTTGACAAATGTTTGTCGAGTGGATGGATTGAAGGAATAAAGGAAAGGGTGAATGAAGGAAGAAGGAAAGATGATGGAAGGGGACATTGGTAAAAGAATGGATAAAAGAAAGGAAAGGATGCAAGGTTGATGGATTGATAGATTAAAAAAAAGAATGGGTGCATAGATGGGTGGATGGATGGAGCACTCTGAAATATGTAGTGGGGACATAAGATGTGTTAGGGATCCCAGGCCACACTTAATAGAGAAATAATAGTCTGCAGTAAGTCCTGTCTTTCTTTCTTCCAACCACTTATGCAGTTAGAAAGCAGCAGAGCACTGGAACCTGGTCTGCCTGATGCAGAGGCTCATGTTCCTGGCCTCTCTGGTATAATCCTGGGGAGTGTCCCCCATATCTAAAAGGCCTCCTCTGGAGGTGGAGCTCCATCACAGGAATGTCTGAGCAGTGGGGTTCTTATAGTCATATGGGTGGGGGTCATGGTTTGGGATACGGGGTGGGAAGGATTCAATCAGCTTGGAACAGCTACAGAGACTGGGTCCAGTTCTCAGAGGAGGAAGGTGGGAAGCATTAAGTCACCCAGATATGACAAACTGAGTGTTTGATATTAGTTAGCTGGGTGACCTTAGGCAAGGTATTGAATCTCATTGAGATCAAAATGAGGGTATTATTACACCCATTTTACAAGGTTCTTTCAAGAATTAAATGAAATAGTATAGGCATAAAAATGCCTGATATGAGTTCTCCGTAAATGATAGCTATTCTTCTTCTTATTATTATTATTGAAAACTTCTTGGATTCAAAACTCTGAGTCTCAAGTCAGGGAGCTATTAGGTACATGGCCGTGGGCAGGTTATTTAAACTCTCACTCACTCTTTCTTTTCTGCCTGTGTCGTCCTCCACATATGTACTGTTGGAAGTGTCAGGCATGGTACTCACTGGGGAGAGTGTTATGGCTCAGTCTTTGCCTGGAGGAGCTCCTAATCTAGAGGAGACAGACATATGCATAACAAAAATAACTCATTATTACCCTAAGCTAAGGGGTATATAGCATGTTGGAGTCAGATAGGCAGGGGTTCCATTTCTGGCTCTACTTCTTACTATCTCATGGCTCAGAGCAACTCACTTCATCATTTTAGGCCTCAGAGTCCTCATTAGTGAACTGGACACAATTGTAATAGAACATGCCTCATAGAACCCTTTGGAGCTTTGAATGAAATAATGAACGTAAAGTCCTTAGCATAGTGCTTGACACATACAAAGCAAAAGTTTGAGAACTTTTTGCAATTGTGTAATGCATTTATCCTTATCCTGCCTGCGTGTTATCACACAGATGTTTGAATATTAAATGAAATAATGTAAGCGAATGAGATCTTAAAGATGTGATATAAAACATTAGTTGTTACTATTCTCAGTTTCTAGACAAGAAGGCATGCACAGAAGTTGCTCAGCATTCACTGTTATCTGAGCTGGTCATGTAATAAATATTTGGTGATGCACGATTCTGAAGGTAGATTCTGTTCTGTTCTTCCTCTTGTCCAATGGAACTCTTTTTTCAGGGCATTCTGCAGCCAAGAGAAGGGAGCTGAAGCAGGGACTGGGAGAGCAGTTTCTGGGTGAGATTTGAGTAGGAGTAGCAGGTGATTCCATGCAATTTATTTTCCAAGCAGCTTCTAACACTGCATGCCTATCTCGTCCTACCAATTCCACATGTCACCTCCTGCAGTCTTCTGCACAGGTGTAGGCCATGAAGGCGCAGGAGATAAGGGAGATCTGAGGCCAACTGGAGAGGGTCTTATAGGAGAAAGCTCGGCTGCAAGGTTAGGGGCTGGTGATGGGCAGGGGTGCTGCTGCCATTAATGAGGGTGGTGGGGTAGAGTTAGCCTGTCTCAGCTCTGATTGCAGCTTACATGGATTCTTTCTGTTCCGGTAATTCATTCATTCAGCAAACATGTTTTGAGCCTCCACTATGAGCCCAGCACTGTACCAGGCACTGCAGATAAAGGAGTGAACAAGACATATCTCTGTTTTCCAAAAGCTTATGCAGGGATACCAAATTCAAATGCCTTATGGAGGCTGTGTTGGGGTAACATTAGCTGCTGTTAAAAATAAACCCCAACATTTCAGTGGTTTTCATATAGTAAGAATGTTTTATTCTCTAATGAAACAGTCCCACGTGGCTGTTCCTGGTGGGCAGCAGGTAGATGGGGAAGTTTCTACCCAATCTTTCAGAAACCTATAGGCTTATGGGGGCTTTTCCATCTTTAACATGTGCCTTCCAGGATTTCCCTGGCCATCAATATTCAGCTGACAGATGAGGGAAGAGAGAGAGGACCTTGCATGGAAGTCTTTTATGGGCCAGGACCAGAAGTGATCCTCATTACGTGTTATCAGAATTCATTGGCTAGAACTCAGTCACATGGCCACTCCTAGCTGCAAGGAAGGCTGCAAAATGTAATATAGCTCTGAGCTCAGGGAGAAGAGGAGAAAGGTTTGGTGATGGAATATTAGTCGCTGCCATAGGAGTGTGATGGAAGGAGTGAGGCAGAATAGATCAGGAATGTGGCAGGCAGGACAACTGAGCTCTCTCTACGAGCAGATGTGTCTCAGCTCAGAGGGTCATTGCCATGTGGGAAATGTTGCCAAATCTTTGGCCTTTTCAAGAGAAGCCAAAAATAATGGATTTTTAAAGTGAAATTTCCCAGTTCTTATACATTGGCAGTTAATTCAAAAATTTAAAGGCATGGTATGGGCAATATTTTGCAGGACAAACTAATCAAACTGGGTGCCAAATATAGCCCAGGGGTTGCCAGTTTTTGGCTTCAGGCTCATGGTAACTGGAGAGACCTGAATAAGTAATTACAATTCAGTGTGATCAGAGCTGGTGCTCTGCCCAGTTATTTGTTTAGTCGCGTGATATTTACTGAGCATCTGCTGTGCTCCAGGTTCTCTTCCCGGTGCTAGGGAGAATGGTGTGAACAAGACAGTCCCTACCTTCAAGGAGCTTACAGTCTCCTGAGGAAAGCAGATACTGAACCAAAACATACAAAAGAGAAGAACAGGTGCTATGGGTATAAATGATAAGGGAACCCAGTCAGGGGAACCAAGGAAGGCTTCCTAAAGGATGAGAAGTTTAAGGTGACATATAAGGTGTGAGGAGAAGCTGTCCAGGCGAAGGGTACTGAGGGGAAGTATGACCCAGGTGAGGGAGCTGCACGTGCAAAGGCCCTGAGGTAAGAAAGGACAGTGCACTTGAGGAACTCAAGGAATTCCATTGAGATTGGAGATGTAAAGCAGCCCCGATGGCAAAATTTTCTGGACCCAAGGGAGGCCAGTGTAACTTATGCCTAAATATTTTCAATTATTTATTAAATTTAACAAGTAAAATATGAATTATAATGAATATCAAAATCCAAATCAAAATGATTTAAATAAAACAAATCAGTGCTTTAAGAACTTAAATTGAAATTCATTAACTAATTTTAACATTCAAAGTTTAGCTAGTTGTCAATGTAAAGATTAGATATCATGCTTTTTGCTTGTCATGAATAGACTCTAGACCTACATATACATAAACCAGAGTAATATAAATCATTTAACATTGCAGAATATTTCTCAGCTACCATGTCCAGCCATTGCAAATACTGTGCTAATCTGTGAGTACCTCTGGACTCATGAATTGAAACATGAAGGGAAGCAAGAAAATGGTTGCTTGGCATTACTAGGAAACACTGCTTCATTTTGTAAGAATGTGTCCCATTTGTGCTATCTGAGAGGAAGGATGTGACAAGTTAATTAATTCCCATTTTCTCTTACCTAAGTGTTTTCAGTGCTGAAATCTCTGCCTTCCAAGGCATCATTTGTTTCCAAAATCAGCCGGGGCATCAGAGACAATCCTTCATGGCATTTGAAAGCAGTTGCCTTTTGTTTTAAAGATACAGAGCAAAGGATGCAGAGAGAAGCATTTCCCTGGGGCTTGAATGGTGTTAGTCATGAGAGTGGATGTTTAGGGTATAGGTCCCACTGTGCTGGCATTGAATGCCAGATCTCAAGTGATTTTAAGGGTTGCCCTAGTGTTCTTTAATAATTTATTTTTCTGTGTTTGTGGTATGTGGGCTGTGTACATTGTGAGGGCCTAGCATGAGGACCCCTCTTTTTCCAGATCCAAGGGTGGTACTTACTTATAAAGAAGCACCAGAGAGTTTGCAAGAAGTAGGCAGGGACTCAATCATGTAGAACCTCACAGGCCATGTTAAGGGGTTCGGAATTTATCTTAAGTGCAATGGGAGGTCATTGAAAGGTTTGAAGCAGAAGAATGACATAATCAGGTTTGGATTTTTAAAAAACATCATTCTGAAAGTTGTGTGGAAGAGCTATTTGACGGAGGCAATGGTAGATGTAAATTCTCAATCAATAGAGAATTGAATGAGAAATTAGGAGGCCATCACCACAGTTTCTTGCATCCAAGATTCTGCTTTCTGTAGATGCATCAGCTTTGATCAGGGTTCCATACATGGGAGGACATGTTAACATTCATTCTGGATTTGTTTTCATTTGGGAACTAGGCTTAGCAAATACAGTAGTTTTATGTGCTTAGAGAAAAGCCCTTCCTTAATATTCAAATATTTTGTCCAAAGGATTCTTCAACTTCGGAGGAGATAGGGAGTTGAGGTGGGAGGAATTGCCTTATGCCTTGAGAAGGATGGCCAATTCCATGAGAGGAAATGAAAGTAAAGATGGTGAGATGAGAAAAGTGTGTGTGTGGATATCAGATGAGTAATAGCATGGCGGGTGGAGCGGGGCGTGGCCAGGCCTAGGCCTCTCTGGCGGGTAGGGGATGTTGCAGGCTCTCTTGGCCATGTCTTCCCCATGGACAAGGGGTATTTTATTTGGGGGTTGTTGCCTCTGATCTCACTTATCTTCCTTCTGGAAATTACTGCAAGCATTAGGGAGAAGGGCATGAAGGAAGAGGATGCCCTGTGGTTGAACAGGTCAATATCTTTCTCAAACTCTTGGGAATTCAACCCTAAGCATTTTATTTTGATAAAGACAATGAGTCTCTTGACCATGCTTAACAGTGGTCAACTTTAAATTTCAGAATGACCTGTAACATTGCCTTTGCCTCCCCATCCAAAGAAACACCCAGGCTGGCAGATTCTACTCCTGTGGAGTCTCCTCCATTTATCTCCTTTCTCATTTCTTTTTTTTTTTTTTTAATTTTTATTTATTTATTTTTATTTATTTATGGCTGTGTCGGGTCTTCGTTTCTGTGCGAGGGCTTTCTCCAGTTGCGGCAAGTGGGGGCCACTCCTCATCGCGGTGCACGGGCCTCTCACTATCGCGGTCTCTCTTGTTGCGGAGCACGGGCTCCAGACGCGCAGGCTCAGTAGTTGTGGCTCACGGGCCCAGCCGCTCCGCGGCACGTGGGATCCTCCCAGACCAGGGCTCGAACCCATGTCCCCTGCATTGGCAGACAGACTCTCAACCACTGAGCCACCAGGGAAGCCCTCCTTTCTCGTTTCTTATGCTGCTCTCTTAGTTCAGGATTTTCTCATCTTGTGTGCCATGTTGGAAAACGGGCTTGGGTTCTGCTACTATACCAGACAGGATCTGAGTCTCAGCCCTCTTTGGGGAATTGATATCACCTCTACAAACCACACTTTACTCCTCTATATAGTGAGAACAATGACAGAGACTATTTGAGGAAGAAGTGAGATCACGTGGTTCAAGCACCCAGCATGGTTAGTTCCCTTCCTTCCTGTGCTACGATAATGACTGGCGATAGATCAGAACTAGCACTTAGGTGCCCAGACACTAGCAGAGGGCTCATTCCCTGATTTAGAGCCTCCCTTCTCTCAGACAATGACTTCTCTCTCTTGACAGACGTGTTTCTCATTTCATGAGCCCCAGGGCTCTGTGGAAGAATTCTACTCTTGCAGTCCAGCCGTGGCTTACACCATTGGTCTCCCATCCAAGAGCTGTCTCCCTCTTCCTTGATAATAAAACCTGTGGCCCTGTGCTCTGGGAAAGTGAACTGTATCCCTTGCCCCTGGGGATGAACCATAATTGGCCCAGCTCTGTCCCTTACCACATGGATGACCTCGTGCAAGTTGCTTTGAGTCTCAGTGCTGAATCTGGAGAGTGGGGAGATGGACAGATGAGAAAAATATGTGGAAGGTCCTTGGCATGCCAGGGGCCCTTGATAAATGGTAGCTGTCCTGATTCTTTCATAAATGTATGACTGCTTTGCCTTTAATTAAATTTAGAGTGATATGTTTCCAGCTATGTACATGGGTTCAGAGGCTGTGATTCCCCCCAAACCATGCTTCTCACACTGCAATGTGCACAGGAATCACCTGGGATCTTGTTAAAATGCAGACTTTGATTCAGCAAGTCTGGGATTGGGCCTGAGATTCTGCATTTCTAACAAGTTCCCAGGTGATGCTGCCACTGATGGTCCATGGACCAGGCTTTGAACAACCAAGGTCTACGAGGACTACAACAAGTGATAATCCCATTGACAGAAGAGGGAAGAAGACGCATGAGACTCATTCTGTCTTCTCCTGACCTTTTGCTTCTCATTCTGGCTTCTCTGGCTCCTAGTCCCAGTGGATGGGGTCTCTGTTGAGTTAATGGAAATGTTGTTAGGCTCTGAATCTTGGAGGCCCCATGCCTCAAGGTCATCCAAGCTAAGTAGAGCAACACAGGAGCCACGGGTGATGGCCTTGATTCTTCAAGCCCGGTCACTGCATTTCTGAGTGATGGCTCCTCAAGAGTGGCAAATTGTTCTCTGAATTTGGGTTTCCATTCAACTGCTTCAGGCAAACCTAACATTTCAAACACAAGCAGTGTCTGTGTGGGTGTGCCGAGGCACTCAGGGCCCTGGGAGGAGGTTACTCCAATTAAGGGGGTTGCATTTAAGATGCCACTTCTGATTGGTCCCTCCGAATAACATCTCTGCCAAAATGGCTGTGGAGGATGTGGCTGGAAATTCAATCTTGTTATGACTTGAGGGAGGCGTGAGCCATCTGATGTCCCCGAGTGAAGTCACCTGGGCTGTACTCGCAGACTTGCTGAAAAATGGCTGTAGGGGTTAGGGCTGCTGGGCCTTGTGTTGGCGGGGGCTGCCTCCTCCATCTACCTGTCTGGGGCTCTCCTCTCCACGGTGTCTAACACATGCTTGGCAAAGAGTGTGTTCCAAGGTTTATGTCTGGGCCTTTTGATGTGCTATCCACCCCGACACCCCTGCCCAATTTGGGGAATATTCTCTGTTCTGATCTCGTGTTCCTCCCTACCTTCACAACCCATCTTAGAAGTCCCTTCCTCCTGGAATCTGCCTCCTTGTCCTCCTTCCTCATCACTGATATCATCAACAACATTATCGTAGCTGCCATTCTAGTTATTGTTGTTATTAGTATGATTAACACCATTGATTGCCATTCCACCAGGCCCTGTGCACTGAGATGAGGCTGTAACATTTGCCTCTCTCCACAATTTATTGTTTCCTCCATCTTACTGGGTCTCAGAAGGACTAAGTCACTTGCCTGAGATCACAGAGTTAGAAAGTGTTGGAACTGGGATTTGGGGTTAAGTTTCTCTCTCCCCAGAGCTCTTGCTCTTAACCTTCATGTTATCAGTTTCCCAATCTTAGAAAGAAAAAGTGAGGTCCTGGTGCCAATTCCGAGGACTGTTCCTTCACTCTGTATCCCATCCACACACCAGATAGTACACTACTTAAAAACTTAGCCTGTGCAGCCAGATATCTGGAGTTTAAATGTTGGCTTTGCTACTTCCTGGATATGTGACTGGGAGCAAACATCTGAACCTTTCTGGCCTTGGCTTGTTCATCTGTAAAATGGGGACAATGCATCTCTTAAGGTTGTCTGGGGATTAGATGAGTTTAGTTCTAAAGCAGTTTTGGCACATGCCAGCTATTATTGTTACCCAGTTTTGCTATTTCAATTGGACTTTACTGAGAAGGTATCTATTTTGTTCATTCAATCAATTCAACACATATGTATTAAACACCTACTCCATGTCAGATATGTAGTTGGTGCTATAAATAGTCTTTAATCATTTCTCACTAACTGTGACCCAAAACAATTTGTTGCAACCTTGTAGCCTCAGTTTCCTCCTCTGTCAAATGGTAGTACTGAAGCCTGTCTCACAGGATGATTTGAACAACTTGGTGCACAGAATATGAATGAAAGTCCTTAGTAAAGCCTTATAATCCTATAAATAACATTCTGGTTCAAGAAATATATTATTATTATTATTATTATTACTGAAACAAATCAAATCAACCTTCAAGGCTCATCTGCTTGGTTGATGGAGTTCGGTCTTTCTTCCTTGAGGTTGCTTTTGTGGTTTTCCTAGCTGAGTGTTGGTCCTTCAACATCTGGGGGAGTTCCTGCTCAGGAATTAGCCATGCTCTTTCCAGGGCTAACCTGGCCTGTCCAGTCTTGCCCAAACAAAGAGGCCCTGGAAGTTGTTTTTGCTGAGTGCGGTCTTGACTCCTTGGGGCGGGGTGACAACAAGGCCCAGGACTCTTCTCCTGATGAGATCGCCCTGCCCCCTTGGGTGCTTCCAGTCTTAGGGTACCTCCCTCTCTGCTCCTGCTGCTACATTCGCTCTCCTTCCACCCCCTCTAAGGTCACTTCAGCTTGATTCCTTGATGGGGCAGCATTTTTTCCAACAAGGCCCCTTTATTCCAGCATGGATGGGGCCAGGGAAATTACCTTTTTTTTCCTTTGCTACGACAGAGTGAAGAACATGATAAATCAACATGCGAAACCCCGGTCCATTGTAAACATAACACAAATGGTAGCTTTGACGTCTCTGTGTATCTTATTTTCTCTCCTAGAAAATCAGCTCCTACTTGTGGGCAGAGAAGGGTTCTAACATTGTTCTTAACTAGGTACCAGATATTTTTCAGGCATTATCTCATTCAATCCTCAAAATCATGCTGCCAGGTAGGGACACCTTCCATTTTCCTGATGAGGTTAGATAACCTGCCCAAGGTCACACGTTTAAAAAGTGGTAGAGCTGGGCTTTAAATCCAAGGCCGTCTCTCCATGTCCACACACTGGTCACTACATTTCCTCATCTTCCATGTCTTCTATTTCTTTTGTGACCCCTACAGCACCTAGTGTAGTAGCCTATAATAAATGCTGATGGAAAGAAGCACTTCACAAGCAAAGGAAGTTCAAAACTCACCTGTGTTGAAGTCTTGTATTCCTTAAAGCAAACAGGCTGTGAAACACCTTCTTCTATAGACCCCTTAAACACAGCTCATGTGTTTCTCAACTTTCTCTTCAGTGACCTAACACCTAAGTCATGGGGGCATTTTCAATAAGGGAATAATATTGAGATTGGACTTTGTGGTACATCCCAGGGGGTCTGTGCACGGCCCACTCATCTGCTGTTGTGGATGGTGAAGTGCCGAGCATGCCAGGGCAGCTTAGCACCTCCAGCTGGCCCAGGCCTGGACTTTGTACCTTTATCCCTATTTCTCAAGTGTTTTAAAAGCTGTTTTTGTTCTTTTTTCCCCTAAATACACATTACATCGTAGCTATTCATACTTCTTTGGGAGAGGAGCAGGGCTTTACATTTGAAGAAAATACTTTTCATAAGAATATCAAAAATGGAAAAAAAGTTACTTTTTAAAAAATTTGCTATACAAACCAAATGGCAGCTGTTGAAAATCTCATTAAAATGAGAATAAAATGCCAAAGAAAAAACCTATTTAAAAATTATTTGTTACTCTTTGGGAGTCTATCAATTGGGAGCCCTAGACTCAGTGCTAAAACTCTTTGTATCTTCTCAAACTATTCTTCTCTGGGAAGTAGTATTGTTATTATTCCCAGCACATAGATTATGAAATTTAAGTTCAGAGAAGTTAAGAAATATGCTCAGGTTTACTCAGCTAGAAAGTGACAGTGATGGGATGTATACCCAGGTCTATCTGAACCCAAAAGCTGAGTTCTTAATTACTTTGTTATGCTAACCCTAAGGGCTGGATGAAAAGAAAGTTTTATGGTCCCATCCAGCTTGAAAATATCCATCTCACCTCAAATTTCCGATATTTGGTGGTGCAGCCTAGAAATCCCTCCACTCACTTGGGATCCAAACATGAGGAAGTCAGGGGTTTTGAACTTGTGGGATATTTTTCTATAGAGACTCCATTATAAAATGTGTAATATAAGGTCTCAGACTAGCAGACTATTGCTGGACACTTGGAATATAGGGGAAATGGCTTCTGTGATGGTTAATTTTATGTGTCAGCTTGACTGAGCCATGGGGGTGCCCAGACATTTGGTTAAACATTTCTGGGTGTGTCTTTGAAGGTGTTTCTAGATGAGATTGCATTTGAATCAGAAAACTGTAAAGCAGATTGCCCTCTCCAGAGTGGGTGGGTCTCATCTGATCTGTTGAAAGTCTGAATAAAGAGCTGAGTAGGAAAGAATCCATCCTCTCTACTTGACTGTCTTTGAACTGGGACATCAGTCTTCTCCTGCCTCTGGCCTCAGACTCAGATTGAAAATTATACCATCAACACTCAGACTTGGACCGGAACTTACATCTCTGATTCTTCTGGATCTCCAGTTTGCCAACTGTTTATCTTAAAATTTTCAGCCTTCATAATCATGTGAGCCAATTCTTTATCATTAATATCTATACGCATATCTATCTCCTGTTGGTTCTATTTCTCTGAGAACCCAGACTAATACAGCTACCTCCATGTTTGCAGTATGCATTTCACATCCTGGCACTCATAGTTGCTATGGTGAGTCCTCATCTGCATGTACATTTAAGGAAACATCCCAGTTTATCACAAGTTATTTAGAAGAACTTTGGCCATGGTGTCTGTTTGCAGTTAATATTGGGCAAGATGGGAAATGGCTTCGTTCTGAGTGGTTTCTAATCAGTGACAACAGATGTTCACAGATGGCAGAACTTTCTTTGAATTGGTGTTTTGATAATAACATTAAACACAAATCCTAAGGTAGAAAGAGGAGCTTTAGTTTGGCCCATAAGTGTTTTTGCAGAGAGATTCTGGGTAAATTGGTGATGGAGCGTTCTACAGTATCTGAAGAATTAGAACTGGCTACCCTGAGGTCACTGGAGTTGTCTCCTGCTTCTCCCTGAGCTCTGGGGATTAGAGGAAGGACATTTTCTGAGATTATGAGAGACATACTTTTATTTAATAAAATACCAAAAATAAAGGGGATTAAAAAATCCCTTTCCTCTTATAATACCTTTCTCTGCAAGGGTTCTTCTCTTCTTCCTTTAGAGGATGCAGTGGTGTGATAAAGCCAGGTCTGACTGGCTTATGAGAACACACTGTTAAATATTCGGGAATTTTGGAAGCAGTTATTAAACTGTTGGTAGCTTGAAATTAGCCATGGTCAGATTATTTACATCAATGACATCTTCAAATGTTACAAATCAGGGTCTGTTTGTTTTCTTGAGAGCCAGTTTACCTGCATACTGGTTCATAACAACTACAGCTGATATTTGTGGGTTTTGCCTGTCCACCATCAGTTCCTTTGCCTCCTCCAGTAACAGCAGATTTCCTTTGAGGAAATACTCCCCGCTCACCTCAGGCCAGTGGTTTGGGTGGGACTGACCATATTCCCCAGGTCCAAGAGTGAGCATGTGATCTAGTTTGGCCAATCAGAACATTCCATTCCCCTTGCCACAAAGATTGGTTCATAAATGAGCATGTGACTCACTTAAAACCAATCAGAGCTAATTATGGCGTTTTGGTGGCACTTCCAGGGCAGAGAATCTTGTTGCCATGAAGGCTAGAGGTTGTAGGAGCTTAGAGCATGGGAGAAGGAAAAGCTTGGAGAGGACTCAGTAGAACAAGATGCCAAGAGATGGATAGATAACCAGGGCCTGATGACATGGGTTGAACTCCTGAAAGCTACGCTGGAAGCCAAATATCCGTGAACTTTGAAATTGCTACGCTAGTCATTCTGAGTCCACTTTCGTCTTTGTTTGGCTTAAACCTGGGTATGTTGGGTTTTCCATCCCTTATAAGTTACAAGTTGTAACGGAAAAAGTCCCATTTGTTTCGGGATCCTTACAGCTTTCATGCTCTGGATCAAATTCCGGGGAAGCTGGCAAGAAAATCTAATGGAGGGTAGGGTAGAGGGAAAGGAAGAAGAGCTTTTGTCTCCAATTCTACTTTGGCTTAATGAAACGTGCCATGGTTTTCAGCCCCCCTCTCCTCCACACATACACAAACTTTTCTTCAAATACCAGTTTTAACATTTTCTAGCTTTGTGACCTTCGGCAATTGCTAAACTTCTTTGAACGTCAGTTCCTTCATTTGAGAAGCCAATATATTGACGTCAAATTCTCATGGTTGATGTGAAAATTAAATGAGACAATTCCTAAAAATGCACAGTGTTTACAGAATAAATAATATATTACTGTAATTATTAATTAAATAAATTTATGTGTGGGTAGCCTGGGGCCTTATATTTTATGTTTTATAATGGATCTTCTAAGGAAAAATATCTTTCAAGTTACAAGACCCTGACTTTCTCATGTTTGGACCACAAATAGAGGAATCCTAGATTGTGCAACTGAAAATTGGAGATTTGAGGTGACATGGACATTTTAGAGATAGAAGGGATCATGAAGTTCCTCTTGGTCCAGCCCTGAGTGTGGGTTCTATGCCATTTCCTTCACCCCTGTATCCCCAGTGCCAGTCATATTGTGGAGTTCCAGAGCTGTTTGTCAAATGAACAACCCTCCTTATTTTATCACTGGGAAAACAGACTAAGAGAAGATGAACTTTTGTGCTATATATAGTGTCTTCACTTTATAGTGTATGAGGGGGATGTAGATATTAAACATCATCTTAAAACTTGGCATTGGAATTTCTCCTGAGGAAACAACTGCCATTGGTGAGCTCAGTGGTTTAGATAAATGCTGTCCAGTAGAAGTACAATGTGAGCTACATACGAAGTTTTAAATTTTCTAGTAACCACATTAAAAGTTGGAAAGAAACAAGTGAAATAATTTAATTTAATATATCCGAATATTATCATATTACAATTACTAATAAGATTTTTACATTCTTTTTGTGTACAAAGTTTTTGAAACTCAGTGCTTATTTTACGTTTATGGCAAATCGCCATTTGGACTAGCCACATTTCAAGTGCTCAGTAGCTATATGTGGCTACTGGCTACCATATTGGTTGAGGGATTTGCTAAGCTGTTTTGCAGGAGATAAGGAGGGGGAGTGTGAAGGGCATCTAAATGGAGAATGTTCCAGTAAAATGGCAGAAGGATATGTGCTTCGCCACAACATCTTGAGATACCTCTCTGAGAACCTCCAAACATTATAGGAAGGTCAAACAATCCCCTTTGTATCAGTGAGAGTGGTTTTCTAATGTGACAGTTGGAGAAGAGCTTGAGTTTTCCCATTGGGCACAATGTGGTCTGCCAGAGGAGCCCGTGAAGTTCCTCTATTGCCCTGGAATTCACAGAGTCTTTGGAAGGGCTTTGGGCAAGAGTGGAAATCATTGGGAAATGGTGGCTCAATGCAATCTTATTTAGCTCTCACGGCTGGTGATGGGATCATGCAAAAAACAACATGTGTTGAATTCATGAATACGGAGATTGCAAGAACAAGGGAGAGTTCCTTGAGTCTGAGATGTTTAGGATGAGTTTTGGAGAATAGAAGGGTATAGAGAGGAGGTAGGTCTTGGAGAACAGAAGGATATGGAGAGGAGGGGACAATGTGTGTGAAGGGTCAGAGGCCAGAGAGAGCAGGGAGCACTCTAGAAATTTCAAGGACTTCTCTGTGGTGGGAATGTGAGTTTGAGACGATGGTGGCCAGAGAGGAGGTCAGGAGGGCAGAGGACAGATCTTGAAGGGCTGGTGGGTCATGGTGAAGAGTTTGGATTCTATCCCAAGGCTATGAAATAGAATGTATATGTTTAAAAGATCACTTAGGATGTGGGGAATGGTCAGAGGAACTGGGATGGAGGCAAAGTAGTCAATCAGGAAATTGAAGTCACCCACTTGGGAAGTGATGGTGGCCCCATCTCCTGTGGGAGTAATAGAGATGGACAAAGAGGTTCCAGAGATGATTTGGAGGAAGAATGGACAAAACTTGGTGACTGGTTTGTGAATGCATGTGCCTCAGTGGGAAAGTGTGTGGGGTATGGATCAGAGAGGCATGAGACACAGCGAAGAACCCAGGATAATTTCCGAATTTCTAGATTGGACAATGGTGTAGAAGGTGATGCCATTTAGCTACTAGAGCAAATATCTAACCTGGAGTGAACTCTGAGGGACACCGACAATGAGGGCATTTTTCCAGATCCCTAAATCAAGACGCCAGATTTCTGAGGAGGGGAAAGAATAACTGAAATCAAGTTTATCCTAGAAATTCCAGACAAGCCACTGGCTTGCAGAGTTGGAAAAACTGCATTTCCTCTCTCGGTCTCAATTTTTTTTTCCATTTGCAAAATGAAAATAATAACTCACTTTTATAAGGGTGCTGACAGAATAAAATGCAATGGTAGATGTAAAGGCCTTTTGAAAGTAAAGCATTCAATTATTATTATTGTTATGCTTATTGGAAAGGGTTGGAAAGTCCTCATCACTTGATTATCGAAAATCAAGCTGGAAGTCCTGGACCAGTGGATTATATAGATAATTATTCCAAGAGAAATTTGCATCAGAGACAAAAACCCTGAGCTCTGGAAGCTTAAAACAGTCCCAGACGTTCAACCCATTCTTTCATATATTTGTTCTTTCACTCAGTTGTTCAGCATTTCTTGAGCACCTACTGTGTGCCAGTCATTGTGTTGGGTACTGGGGGACTAACAAAGCAAACTCTGCTTCCTGTTAACAAGAAGAGTAAAGGTCATGTCCCCAAATAACTCTATTTACATACATTTAAAAGTTTATTACCATCTACAGAATATTTTTATACACTATTCAATGCTTTAAAAAAAATCCTCTGTGGTGATCTTCATTATCCCCATGTTGCTGACATAAAGACTAAGGCTTGGACAGATGAGCTGCCCTGGCCGAGGCTGCCACCGGGAGACCCAGAACTCAAACCAGGAACTTCTTCATCCCAGTTCAGTTCTAATGGCGGATGGCTTGAAATAATAATACCAGCTAGGGTTCTTTGACTGTTGTCTTTGTGCAAGGTGCTGTCCTGACTGGAAATATGTTATTTTAGTCAATTCTCTTGGTACCAAAGGAGTTAATTAATATTATCTCTATTTTAGGCAGGTACTCAGCAAATCTGTACATGCATATACACACATGCATACACCCAACTGATTGAGCGTTTACTGCCAAGCCAAACACTTTACATGTATCACATTGTTTGATCTTTATGACAACCCAAGGGAGTTGGCACTATTATTATCTCTATACCGTGGATGGGACCACTGATGCTCAGAGAAGTTAAGTAACTTGCCTGAGTTCACACAGTGAGAAATACAAATGAAGTGCAATGAGAGTTCAAAAGACAACCATTTAATGGTTGGCCTAAAAAGGTAGGGGAAGGCTTCCAAAACCACAGATGTGAATATGCTTCTGGTGGACACTGGTAATAGAAAAATATAATATCTACATCAAACATGAGACACAGGGCAGGGCTGACCTGGGGTAAATATTTCAAAGTATGAACATTGGTTTTTCCCTGCCATCTGGAAATGGCAGCATTCTCTTCTTTCTGTACTCAGGGACCTGGGGACCCTCCTGTTCCCTGTTGGCTCCCAGAGAACCCCAGGGCACACCTATTCCTCCCCCTTCTCTGGACAAAATGGAACCATCAGTGTCTCATGACACAGACCCAGTTCTCTGCTGTGAAAAAGAGAAAATGTTCCTTAATTTCTGTGATGCTCAGTTCCCTCCACTGTAAAATGGGCTTAATAGTATTTATTGCATATGGTTATTATGAGAAGTATCTGAGATAAGGCCTGTGCAACACTTAACACAGTGCTTGGCACAAATCAAGCTCTCAGAAATGTCAGGTATTATTATGGGCAGTATCTCCTAGGTTAATTCCCCACGAGCTTTTCCTTTATGGCAGTATTGAAGTTAAGATAATTCATATTTGCAGGTGGAATATCTAGCTCTCAAATCCCTGGAGCAGCCAAGTTCATTTTATTCATTTGGTCCACATTATAGTGGGAACTTGGAGCGGGATTCTCCAGATGCTGAAACAAACCCCTAAATCCAGTAGCTTAACATTACAAAAGTATATTTCTTGCTTATGTACTAGTCCAACGTAGGTATTCCTGGTCACCGGGGTGGTTGTTCACGGGATGATTCCTGGGCCGAGGTTCTTTCCATCTTCTGGCTCTTCTCCCCCATCTAGGACCTTGGACTCTTCTGCATCCACCCAGGGGATGGGGGAGAGAACATGGAGGAACAGTGAAGGAGGTCTTCAAGGGCAAGGCATCACTTCTGTCCACATCCTTTGCTTGGAGTTCAGTCACCTGGCCACATATAACTTAAAGAGAGGCTGGGAAGTGTGGTCCAATCATGCACCCAAGAAGAAGAGGAAACAGGTGTGGTGACCAACTAGCCAGTCTCTGCCTCAGTGATCATGTCAAAGGATCTTTAAATTTGGTCAAGAAGCCCTAGAGAAATTTATCATTCCTCTTCTGATTCGCCTGGGAAAACTTTCTGGAGATGAGATTTTTAGGAACTGCTAGAAAGAATGGAATTCAGCTACTTGAGGACCTACTGTGTGCAGTGTGCCTGATACTGTACTTCTGTTACCTTGCTTAATCCTCCTAGCAATGACTTGAAGGTAGTTTTATTATCCCCATGGAGCAAATCCTGGTAAATGTCTAGCTACTATTTATTGAGGGCCTACTGTGTGCTAGGTACCTTGCTTTACATGTGTGATCTTGATTTAGCCTCACAAAATCCTGCCAGGTGGGCATCAGTTTGCACCATTTTATGTTGAGAAAAATGAGGCCTAGATGTGTAAAGTGACTTGCCCAAGGGCACACAGCCAGTATGTGGCTGAACTGAGGCTGGAATTGAGCTGTGTTTTGACCCTGGAGTTCTAGTTCTTTCCACTGGGGTTTGGCTGATACCTTTAAACACAGGATTGATTTCATCTTGGATTCCCTATCCCCTGCCTGCCTCCCCTAAAGTGGGGGCAGCTCTGGAGCAAGCAGAGATTTCCACTGACCAGGGAACGGTCATGGAACGGTTGAGGTCTTTCCCAACAAGCCTCTGCTTCTGGGTTCAGTTCCTCTCCTAATCTGACCTCTGCTACATGCCAAGCAGTGACTAAGCCATTGACTCACTTCTATTATGGCCTGAGAAGTCCAGTTCCGATGAAATGTGCAGCACCTGGAAGTCAGCCATCTGCCAGCATCTGGGCCCAATGTCGGGGTACACCTTTGGGTGTTTGAGGTGGGGATACCCAGGAGCACCATTTGGGGTGATTTTCCATGCCTTGTACGATCAACATTCATCGGTGCCCTTTACAGGTCATTGCATTGGCAGGTTTTTTGTTTGTTTGTTTTTTTCTTATTTCAAACCTCTGTTTAGTCTTTAAACAGTTACTTTAGATAACAAGAATTCTTATAGTTTTTTCTTTTTCTTTTTTTCAATTTTTGCAGTTAGCCTTATACTACTAATTCTAACAATAATACCACAATAGCCAATGTTTATTAAGTACTTATTATATGTCAGGCTCTTATGCTAGTCATTATTCTGTTTCATCTGTACAACTCTCTGAGGTGGGTACTAATATTATCCCCATTTTGAAGAAGAGGAGCCTGAGTCTCAGAGAGTTTATAATATATTCAAGGTCATGCAGTTAGAGTTGGGTTACAGACCTGAACAGACTGGCTCAGATCCCATTCTTGACTGGAAGGTCTAAACTGAGGGACATTCAGGGTTTTAATGATGTGTCCTTTTATTGTCTGCTTCTTGAAAAAAATTCATGAGGAAGCTGAGGGTCAGGGAGCCTCAGAGACAGGCTTGACTTGAAGAATAGTCACTAGATGTATTGGTTATCTATTGCTGTGTAACAAGTTACCCCAAAACTTTGCAGCTTAAAACAACAAACATTTATCATCTCACAGTTTCAGTGTGTCAGGAACTGGGGGTCACCTAGTTGGTGGTTCTGGCTCAGGGTCTCTTGTGGTGCTGGGGGCTGCACTCAGCTGGAGGCTTAAGGGGGGAGGCTTTGCTCCCCTGCTCACTCCTGTGGTTGTTGGCAGGCTCAGTTCCCAGCTGGCTGTTGAATGGGGGCCTCACTCCTTTGCCATGTGGGCCTCTCTATAGGGTGCCCAAGTGTCCTCACAATACGGCATCCAGACTCCTCCAGAGTGAGTGACCCAAGAGAAAGAGTAAGCCCAGACAAAAGCCATGGTATCTTTTACAATCTAATCTTGGAAGTGATTAGGTTACCATCACTTGCCATCACTTCTATCATTATTCTGTCATTATATAGGTTGCACTGGTACGGTATCAGAGGGGACTGCAGAAGGGTGTGAATACCAGGAGGTGGGGATCATTGGGTGCCTTCTTGGAAGTTAGCAACCACCCCAGGAATTGAACTCCTACCATGTGCCAGACACTTTGTGCCAGATACTTTACCAAATGTACTTTCCTTGAAGGTCAGAAGAAAATGATTTAGGTTCTGAGTCCCTCACTCTGGGTGAGTCATGGCTCATTCTTGGCTCTCTGTTTTTCTCCTTGAGCCCTACCCAGGCAGTATAGTGAAGAGGCTAGGACCATGGGCATTGGTGCTTAACTGGATGTGAATCCTGGTTCTACCCTTGATTAGTCCTGTGACCCTTTATAAGATATTTACCCCTCTAAGTGTCAATTTCCCCTTCCTTAAAACAAAGATAATTAGGGTAGTTCCCAGGGGTGTTGTGGGGATTAAATGAGGTTATGTGGAAAAGATAGTGGATGAAAAGAACATGCTTGTCACAGAGCTTAACATATGAAGGTGTCCATTATAAGTTTAAGCTGTTACATTTTAAATAAGAGTGTTGAACTCAGATCTCTCTGGCCATAACCTGAACCTCATGGTCACCCAGAATTGCTCCACCACTAAAATCATAAATGTGAACACTTTGCACTCAGGTCACACCCTCCTGTCCTTCAAACTTTTCACTCAGTTACTCCCACTAAAGCTGGCCATTGCCTCTTCAATTTTCTTTATGCCAGTCAGCTTCCACATGTCTTCACACCCTCCACTGCCAAGTCTATGAATAATAGTCCATCATTTGAGCTACTTTCTTAGGAATGTCTTCAACTTCCTTGTTTCACTGTCCCACTCTTGTACCACTAGTGAATTCCCCATCTTTCTCACTACCTGCACTTACGTCTGTTCTGGTGAGCTCTCCTGGACTAAATCCTACAATGCTCTTTGTTGGCACCACTGTAATTCAAGGGATCCATTCTTAATGTAGCCTAGAATTCCTTTTGTGTTACCATAGCCAACACTCTTATTTCCAACTTTCTTAACTTGCCTTAAACATCCTCCCGTACCATCCTTTCTTTCCTTTTGTCCTTTTTTTCACCAAATACTTATGGAGCATCTAGTATGTGGCAGATATATTTACAGGCATTGGAGAATCAGCAGTGACTAAAACAACAGAGGGTATGGCTCCTGCCCTCTGGAAGCTTCACAGAGAAAATATAAGCCATCAGATGGGGACTATCTTTACTTACTGTTTTAATGGGAAGTTGTGGTTATACCCACCTTCAGATTTACCATCCTCTTCATCCTCTTCCTTCTCCTCTTCTTCATCATCAATGTCATCTTCACAATCTCTTTTATTAATGCTGATTATGTGCCAGGGACTGTTCTAAGCAATTTACCTACATTAACCCATTTAAGACATTACATATATTAACTCACCGGAACCCTAGGAGGTATGTATTCTTATCATCTCCTTTTTGTACAGGAGGAAATAAAGCCCAGAGAGAGGTTAAGTAACTTGAACAAGTCACACTACATTTAGTATAAATTTCATCGTCTACTCTTACAATGGAAGACATGTTATGTCCCCTGTTGAAGGTTAATTTGTCCATACTTGTGGATCAATGGTTGCCTGATTTAGCAAATAAAAATATAGAATGCCCATTTAAACTTGAATTTTGGATGTCCCATGTAAAATTTGGGACATTATGTATTGCTTATTTGAAATTCAAATTTACCTGGGGTATATTTTATCTGGAAACCCTATCTGGACCCCAGGACCTCTCCTCAAGGGACTTCACTCCATTAATTACTTGCCACTCCCACCCCCTTGGGAGTGTCTTGTTTGCTTTGCACCTCCGTGCAAACTGGGTGATAGTACTTTTGAAGTGACATGATAGGACCTGAACAAAACCCTCTGAGGCTGCCCTTTGGGGCAGTGCCCCTGAAGAGGGAAGAGTTTAGAGGCAAAGAGATCAGGTATGGTAATGATCTGGGTATCTGGTGTTCCTGTTTTACAGAATCAGGGTTTGCCTACCCAGCAAGACCCCTGGAGCTGGAGGAGAGAGGAGCCTGGAGTCTTCCTTATCAGTAAGGTACAAACAAGCCCTTCCATCTCCTCTCTAGTGCTCCTGGGCAGAAAGCTGTACTTCCAATGAGAAATGAGGTCAGCAGGGTGGAGGGAAGAACTTCCTGGCTCTTTATCGAATCCAATCATTTACATCTCATTGAACCCAATCAAATTAGCCACTTATTACATTAAAATGGCAAAAGAGGGATTGTGTCAAGCATGCTAATTCAATAGGAAAGAGGGGCTGACTGAGAGTGTAGTGTCATAAGACTCTGATACGCACTTTCAAGAGGTAGAAGTCTTATGGCCTCCTCTGCCCACAGCAGTCATGATGACCTTCCTCAGACAGCTTTGCCGGATTCCAGGCATTGGTAAAGGAGAGGAAAATGGAAGTCCTGAGCCCTGCAGAGGCACAGGCTGGGAAGGGTGGGACAGAAGGGGAATGGTGAGATGGTACTTAAGGGAGAAGTAATTTCAAGACAGGGTGTTGCCTGAAATTTGGAGTCAGACTCCAGACCTTACCAACTCTGTGACTTTGGGCCAGTTACTTGACTTTTCTGATGCTTAGTTCCCTTATGCATTAAATGGAGGTTGATAATATTTGCCAAGGCAATGTTTCCCACAAATGGTATTTCAGGGGAAGTCATTCCCTTTTCGAATCTCTTTGAATCCTTTTCATTACATTGAGGAGAAAGACTCAGTTGGGTGCTAGGCTGGCGTTAACGCCTCTTTAATACTTGCAACAACTCTCTGATCCTTTCTTCCGAGCTAGGTGTTAGGGTACGGTTGAAACTTAGAATCATCCAGGCTTGCATTTGAATCCCCCTGCCATCCTTAATAGTTGTGTGATCTTGGATAAAGAGGTTTAATCACTCTGTGCATCAATTTCCTCATATGTAAAACAGGAGTAATCATACCCACCTAATAAGTTTCTTATTGAGTATAAATGAGTTCATGAATATAAAATGCTTAGTATAGAGCCTGGCTCATAGGAAACCATGCATGCTGGTGATTATCCTCTTCCTTCTCCTTTTCTTCTTCTCTTCTTCTCCTCCCCCTTCTCCTCCCCCTCCTCCCCCTCCTCCTCCTCCTTCTCTTCTTCATTTCAGTCTCTTCTCTGCCACTTCCTCTCGCAGACCTTAATGCTCTCTGTACTCTACCCATTGCGGCAATTTGTACTTCCCGACTATGCCATGCTTTCTCTTGCCTCAGGGCCTTTGCACGTGCTTTCTTTCTTACTGGAACATTCTTCACGCAGGCTCTTTACTGGACAACTCTTACTCAGCTGATACGTTTCTTCTTCCAAGAAGCCTGCACTGCCTTATATTCTCCCTTCCCTGTGGTTCTTTCCCATTGTAATATTTTAGAATTTGCTTCTTTTCTCTCCTGGGAAGCCTGAAAGCCTTGTGAGGGCAGGGTTCAAGACCCTGGTCTGTCTTGTGTTCTCTTGTACTCCCAACATCTAATACAGAATCTGACATCTACTAATGTTTGCCTGAGAGAGCTGGCCAGGCATCTAATATAGTTCTATGTACTTTACATGTATCAACTTGTTTAATTCTCACAACATTCTGAGATAAGTTTTACTTTATTCTTAACAGCTTTATTGAAATATAATTGACATTCAATAAAGTACACATATTTAAAGTGTACACTTTGATAAATTTTGACAGGTACACACCTGTGAGAAAAAAACCACAATCAAGATAATGAACATGTCCATCAACCCCAAACTTTCCTTGTCCCCCTTGATAATCCTTCCATCCCACCTCTCCTGGTTACCCCCCCTCACTAGGCAAATGCTGTATGCTCTCTGCCACTGTAGATATGTCTGCGCCTTCTAAAATTTTATGTAAATGGAATCATACAATATGAACTCTTTTTTGGTCTGGCTAATTTACAGAGCATAATTATTTTGAGCTTTATCCATTGTGTTGCATATATCAATGTTTATTCCTTTTTATTACTGAGTAGTATTCCACTGTATGGATACACCACAATTTACCCGCTTACCTGTTGATGGGCATTTGGTTGTTTCTGGTTTTGAGCTATTTCAAAGAAAACTGCTATGGACAGGTTTTATTTTGTCCCATTTTTACAGATGAGGAAGCTGAGGCGGGAGTATATCAATTGCTTAAGTCCGCAAAGCTAATAAATGGGGGAGCCATATGCAGACAGAGGTACTGTAGGTCCAGAGCCCACCTCTGTATTAAGCAGAGTTTCAAACATAAACAAAAGTAGAGAGAATAGAATAACACACAACCATGGATCCATCACTCAACTCCAGCAATTAAGTCATGGCCATATTATTTAATCTTTCTTCCTACACTTAAAATCTTTTTGTTGGAATATTTTAAAGTGAATCCCAGACATAACGTTATCTCACAAATACGTCAGTTTGTATCTCTGACTTATGCGAACATATTAAAAAGCTTCCTTGTGGAGATTTCAAACCTAGGCAAAAGTAGAGACCATAATATAACAACTTCCCTTGTACACATCACCAGCTTCGACAGTTATTCTTGGTTGGTCTTGTTGCATTGCGCCCTCATCTATATTCCCCTTTATCTCCCCTGCCAATTATTGTGAAGCAAATCTTGGGCATTTTATTATTTTATCTGTAAACATTTCAGCATGTATCTCTAAGAGATAAGGACTCTTGAAAAAACATAGCCATGATACCATTATCACACCTAAACATTTTACAATCATTTCCTTTATACCGTCAAACATTCAGTTGACATTCACATTTCTCGGATCATCTCATACTGTTTTATTGTTTTTCTCCTCTCTCCTTCTCTTTCTTCCTCCTTCTCTCCCTCTCTCTTTGCCTTTTTTCTTTTTGCAGTCTGTCTGAGTCAGTGTAGCAACAAGGACCGTATGTCACAGTTGGTTGAGATGTCTCTAAAGTGTTTTAACCTATGGATTCTCCCTTTCTCTCTTTTTCTCCCTTGCAATTTATTTGTTAGAGAAACCAGGCCATCAAGGCTATGTTTTACATATCCGTCATGCCATTATCACTTTCACAAAATTAACAATAATCCTGGGCTTCCCTGTTGGCACAGTGGTTAAGAATCCTCCTGCCGATGCAGGGGACATGGGTTCAATCCCTGGTCAGGGAAGATCCCACATGCCTCAGAGCAGCTAAGCCCGCACTCCACAACTACTGAGCCTGTGCTCTAGAGCCCGCGAGCCACAACTATTGAAGCCCGTGTGCCACAACTACTGAAGCCCACGCGCCTAGAGCCCATGCTCCGCAACAAGAGAATCCACCACAATGAGAAGCCCGCGCACCGCAACGAAGAGTAGCCCCCGCTCACCACAGCTAGAGAAAAGCCTGTGCGCAGCAATGAAGACCCAACACAGCCAAAATAAATAAATAAATAAATAAATTTATTAAAAAAAGAAAAGACCTTATAACTATGAGAATTTGGTAAAAAATAAATAAATAAATAAATAATCCTCCATATCATCTAATATCCATCTGTATTCACATTTCCTGATCATCTTGAACATGACTTTGAGTTTTTTCAAATCAAGATCCATTCAAGTCTCCCATTGCATTTGGTGGGGATGGTTCTAAGATCTCTGCCTCAAGACAGAGCCTCTTCCCGTTTGTCAGGCTGTTGCTGTGTCCTGCAGAATGTTCCATGCTGGGAGACCCTGGACTGTGCTCCCTTTCCTGGTAAATACTCTGTGAAAATTGTGGAACGAATGAATGGAAAACTGAATGAATGAGTATCTAGGGAGAAGCAGCTAAGAGCAAGGGGTCCTAACGCTTCTGGAACATTGTCTGAAGTAGTTTCTTGTCTTCTAGACTAGATCAATGATTTCCATGTGTATTCTTGTGTGAGTGTGCATGTGCGTGTGCATACGTGTGCCTTTGAGTGTGTACACACAGATGCAACGAAATGGAATCTCACACAGAAAGCTGCGCAAATAAAGACGATGAAGACTGAGCGTTTAAGAGCCTGAGCCCTGACCCCACGCTGCCTGGGTCAGAGTCCTGGCCTTGCTGCTTACAAGCTGGGTGACCTTGGGCCCAGCTTATTACCTAACCTCTCTGAGCCTTGGTTCCCTTTTCTATGGAAGCGGATTTATGATAGCACCCACCCCTGGGAGCTCTTGAAGGATGTAATGCCTCAGCCTGTGCAGTGTTTAGAACTGTGCTCGGCAGAGGGTGAGTCCTCGATAAATGTTGGCCCTGATCATCATGGTAATCAATGCTATTACAAGGGAGGTTGGGGGCCCTGACAGGGCCTGAGGACCCCCTTCCAGAGCTCTGCGAAGTACAGTTTGACAGCCTCTGCTCTTAATGACACCCGAAGTCTTCTCCCTCAGTTCTTACTATATTCGGGGCTCACTGCAGCCGCCAGAGCCCTCCCCCTCCCATCCTGTGGTCTGTGTCTAGGTCACTAGGTGGGCGGGACGCAGAGGGGTCACACTTCTAGGCACGTCCTAATTAAGCCAGAAACTACCGTTCCCCACCTCCCACCCCCAGCCCTGCTCATATCACTCCCAGAGACCGTCTTGCAAACGTGAAACAACCCGGTGCCAATGTCGTGTTTTGACACCCGAACCCTGAAACCAATCTCCTGCAACTTGGCTGGCAAACCAAGTACATCTGCTTTAAAGCAATTAAGGAATTGCAGCCCAACGAAGGAAAACATGCTGTTGGAACAGGCTTCTGTGTTTCATTAAATATTCACAGCCCACGGCCCTGATGGGGTGTGACAACAGACCCGGAGGGAAGCTTGGTGGTGAGTCTGGGGACACAGAGCCATCAATACCCCCAGGCCTTGTTATTAGTAATGACGTGGCTGTAGCCAACCTCTGTTGAGGTCCTACTGTACGCCCGGCACCGTGCTAAGCTGAAGTTGGCTTTCCCTTATTTGATCTCCACAGTTCCTCTAGGAGGTAGAATATAATTGTTCCCATTTTACAGATGAGGAAAATGAAGGCATAGCGAGGTTAAGTCATTTGTGCAAGATTTTCACAGAGGCAGAATTGGGATTTGAACCCACTTCTGTTTAGAGCTTTCAGCCACGCCACTAAACTTCCTCTTGGCCAGGAAATACGTCAGTTGATAGGATGCCTTATGCATCAAGCTCAGAATTCTTGGTCAGCTGTGGTTAGAGGACGTTATTTTTCTCTCTGTGATAGGACATGCCTGTGTCTATCAAAATGCTTTAGTTCCAAAGATAAATTCAATATACTGCAAAAGAGCATTGCAAATCTATAGGGGGAGAAACCTAACTTAATGGTTAATGGGTTAATGTCTAAAGATGTTTCCCTAGAGACAAGTGTTTAATGTATGTGTGTGTGTGTGTGAGTGTGTGAGTGTGTGTACATTAGTAGATTTGAGATAGATGTTTTTGTTTGAAATTCCTCTTTCTCAGTACCCGACTGCTTGTTAATTTGCTATCTTAAATCCATAGGTCTAACTTCTCTCGTCCCAGCTCTGCTTTTCTTTCTACTTCTTTCTTACTCCCCAGTTTTCTCCTGATTTCAGCATACTCTGAAAAACAGTGTATATTAAAGACTCACAGGCACACATCCACACACACTCCTAGTCGGTAGCACCGGTGTGAGTTAACAGATATTTGACTAATTGGCTGACAGTATTTAAGCAGTGTATTGGAATTTTGCCTGGGACAGTAAGCCAGAAAAATATGTTTTTACTTGAACTTGGCTCTCAGGAAAATAACGTCTTTGTGTGTCTGGGGCAGGGGCTGGACAAGCAGTGAGAGAAGATCTTATTAGTGGTCTGAAAATACAGAGGGCATCTTTTAGGGAGGAGGTGCACTATTTTTACCTGCAGAGATCCTTTGGTGTTTTAAACTTACAAACAAATTGGCTTCAAGCTGGCCTTGTTAAAGAAAAAGAAAATATATAACAGGAAAGAAAAACTCCTCTTCAGGCAGCAGGCATGGCCAACTTAGAGGTGACTTGAGCTGCATTCTGTCTCACTTGGAGGTTTTAAAGTTTGGACGACTCACTCAGGCCACACCTGGGAGTTGTCTGGATGCTTCTCTTTCTCTTACATCCCACATCAGTTTTGTCACTTCTACCTTTGTGAGGAAGGAAGATAAATATATCCACCTCCACTGCCACCACCCGGGTTCAGACCACAGCAGTTCCTACTGGATTATTGCAACAGCCTCCTAACTGGTTTCCTGGCTTCCTTGCTGGCTGTCTCTTTGCTGCACCACAGCCAGAGTGATGCTGTGAAGACATAAGTCAGGTCATGTCACTCTTCTACTGGCTCTGGCCTCACCCACAGTAAAAGTCAAAGTCTTCACCTTGGCCATCAAGGCCCTACAGGACTGGCTCAGGGCTCTCTCACCTTCACTGCTCTGCCTCTCCTCTCCTCTCCGCCCCCCCCCCCCAACCCACATTGGCCTTCTCACTGTGCCTTGAGCACCCTGCAGTCAGGCTCCTACCTCAGGGCCTTTGCACATGCTGTTCCTTCTGCCTGGAATGTTATCCCTCAGATAGTGACATACTACTTCACTTCCTTTTGTACTTTATTCAAATGACTCTTCCATGGACCTCCTCCTGCCCAATCTAAAATTTTAACTCCTTGCCTTCAACGTTTTATATTCATCTTCCCTTTTAATTTTTTTCCCCAAAGAGCTCATCATTATTTAATATATCATATATTTACTTGTCTTTCCTGTTTTCTGCCTGTCTCACTGCTCCACGCTGCCTCCAGCATTTTATCTGTTAACTACTCTACTGCCCATGCCTAAAACAGTTCTTAACAGATATTTCTCACATGATCAAACAAGCATCTTAGCCCATTTGCGCTTCTATAACAGAACACTATAAACAGGTAGCTTATAAACAGCAGAAATTTATTTCTCACATTTCTGGAGGCTGGGAAGTCCAAGATCAAGGTGCTGGCAGTTTCAGTGTCTGGTGAGGGCCCACTTCCTGGTTCACAGATTGCCTTCTTGCTGTGCCTCGCATGGAAGAGGGATGAAAGAGCTCTCTGGGATCTCTTTTATAAGGGCACTCATCCCATTCATGAGAGCGCCACCCTCATGACCTAATCACCTCCCAAAGGGCTCACCTCTTTATACTATCACACTGGGGATTAGGTTTCAACATATGAGTTTGTATTTTTCTGATAGTCATAAAAACCCACATTATCTACACTAATTGGTACAAGTTTTATGATGAGGCTTTGTTTGTTATGATAACTTGACTCCCTTGCATGGGACCACAGTAGACAGTTTGGCTCTTGAATTCTATTTTGTGGTTAGTGCATGGATGCTGAGTTTAAAATCAGGTGGCTCGCTAAGAGATAACTGCAGAAGGGAGATACTTAGATGAAACTAGAGAGATAGTCACCTTCATTAGATACTATGGCTACAGGACAGGGGAAGACTCAAGTGCTCCCAGATGCTGGTGAGGCAAGATGGTGTCCAGTTGAAGAGCACAGGCTTCTGCTTTAAACCATCTAGGTTCAAATCCTGGCTCTACCTCTTACCAGTAGGGTGATGAAATTAATGTCTCCAAACCTTAGTTTCTCCATCAGAAAAATGAGGACGCAGACAATAGTGCCCACCACAGGAGGCGTCAAGTATTCAGAAAACAAGACACGTACGATGGGTAGCAGGGTGACGGGCCAGCAGTGAGGACTCTGTAAATGTGCACTGTGGTTGTTAGCTGAAGGAAGAGGGATCAGTAACTGATGTCACTGAGACAAGAGGCCAGGTAGGCTTGTAGAGGACTTAGGGTGTGATCTTTCGAGCTCCACATATTGGGAACTGCAGAAAGGGGTCCGTTATGATTCCAGAATGCAAAGCCTCCAGAGTTTGGATCATCATCCAGTTCTCAACTCTGGCTCTAGGCAGAGAGTGTCTTTTTGGGGGTGTTGGCTCAGGCAGGTCTCCCTTTCCTTGAGACTTGTTTTCTCTGTTCAGTGGGGAGGCCCTGTGGGCAGGTGTGTATTGCATGATCCTGCCCTTAGGCTAAAGCTGATTATACTTGACTCAGATTGGAACAATCAGACCAAAGCTTCTGGAAATTTAGAATTGGGACTCTATACCTACTGCACTTGAGCTGGGAGGATGTATGAACTCAGGGACTGTTGGACAGCCATGTTGGGCTGTGTGTACCGAGAAAGTGTAAAGGGGGAGAGAGATATGGGGGCATCTGGCATTTGGAGGGCTGTCTGTTGTCTCACCCTCCTCCCCATGTTTGGGGAATTTCCCTTTCTGTCAGCTTGGTGGGAGCAAAGAAGCCCATTACAGAAGCCCCCGAATCCAAGTCCTTGATTCCTCGACCTCCTGGTTGCTGGTGCAGGAGCAAGTGGTGCTCAGCCAGATGGGAACAGCAGCTTGGGGCTGGAGTCTGGAGCCAGGGTTACCAGGAAGCGGGGACACACTAGAAGGAACCAAGGCTCCTTTGAGAAATGACTGATTCCTGGTCGGGGGCAGGAAATGTACATGGCGAATCTGGAATATTTCTTCATATCAGGAAGCAAGGAAGCTGTCCAAAACTGGAGTCCGCCAAAGGACTCAGGAGCCAACTTGAAGGGGTTCCCACCGGCCAGAGTTGGAACAAATGAGCATCAAAAGGAATATAACTGATATATATTCTTTTCAGCAAGGGACTGAAAACATTTCTATTATGTTTTATTTCATGAATTCAAGATTATACCAATCACAACGAAACTCACAGGTTTCCTTTGGAAGATGCTGCTTTCCGAATGCATTATTTTGAAAACTGATAAATAAAGGAAACAAATCAAGCATTCTACTTTTCCTTTACAAACTGTCAAGGTAACCCTACAATTGAAAGGCAAGTTTATCTTTATAAGTATTCCAGCTAATAAATTAAGAAGGAATGATAGAAGTTCACTATTGTTAATACCTAATGAAATAAAGGATTTAGGAAGTGATTGCCAATGACTGCTGGTATCCAACAAAAGAGGCAAACGGGCATCATGGCCTCCTGATGGAATTGTGCTCCATGACCATGAGACAGGGAATAATAGAGCCTGAATTGGATCAAACCTCTAGATCTAACTACTAATTTCCAGGACATACAGGAGACAGAGGAGAATGGTGAGTTAAACCATGGGGAAATAATCAGTAAAATTCAGACTGTGGGAAACTCTATAGGACCTGATGTCTTAGACAAATAAGTTGCAAAGGGAAAAAAAGAGAAGAGGGAAATGGAAGCTTATTATTTAAAGAGGCTTGTGAGACATATTAATCAATTGCAAGGTATGGGCCTTATTGCAATCTAGAATTTAACAAATAAATATTGTAAAAATATTTATGAAACAATCAGACAACTTTGAAATCTGACTTGACATTTAATGATATTGAGGAATTATTTTAACATTTTAAAGTGTGATAAGTTTTGTGGATATACATATATATTTCTCAATCAGGGGCAATTTTGCTCTCTAGGAGACATTTGGCAATGTCTAGAGACATATTTGGGGGTGAGGAGGGTACTGGTACCTAGTGTATAGAGACCAGGGATAATACTCAACATCCTATTACACAGAGGACAGGCCCGACAAGAAAGAATGATCTGGTCGAGGATGTTGATAATGCCGAGGTTGTAAAACCCTCTTCTAGAGATACATTTGACATAGTTATACTTTGATCCTATAAAGTTATAGGATCAAGGTATTTGCTTCAAGATACTATTAGGAGGAGAGGGTAGGAAGACGTATGTAGGGTGCAGATGAAACAAGATGGGCTACGAGTTGAGAATTATTTAAGTTGGTGAAGGGAATTCATTATATTAGTCTCTACTTGGGAGTATGTCTCTGTCTATCTATCTATCTATCTATCTATCTATCTCCTATCTATCTATCTATCCATCTATCTATCTCCTATCTATCTATTTAACTATCCATCTATCTATCTCCTATCTATGATCTATTTATGTGCATGTGTATACTACATATATATATATAGTATGTATATATATGTATGTGTGTGTGTGTGTATATGTATTTTCATAACAAAAGCTTATACACACGATGCAGGCATAGTGGAGATGGTACTCTGGCAGCTGTGCCCAGCACAGCACGCGGCACCCGGGCCAGTGGGAGAGGGGCGCCAGCTGAGACATTTGGTTTTCCGAAATCGCAGTAGTGATGTCATCACCCGACTTGGGCTGTAGCATGATTTTGGCTGGGTCTGGCTGTCTAGCCTTTCCTTGTTCTTGCTTTTCTTTTTGTCTCATTCTTTGGGCCTCCTGGAGATTCTGAGTCTTCTGATATCCTCTCAATACATCTCTTTCTGTTTAAATCGGTCAGAGTCGGTTTCTGTGCAGCCAGAATTTCTGACTGATACGAGAAAAGAACAAAGCTGATGCAGAGAAGCTGAGACAACAGACCATGGGAGGAAAGAGACAGAGAGACAGAGAGTGGGAGAGAGAAATTATATATATATAACATTTCCTGTTCTTAATTTCTATATCTCTTGAGACCAAAGTTTAATTCCTGTCATTGGATTCCATGAGACTCCTGTATTATTTTTGGGGGTGTGGGGAATAAATGGTTCTTTCCATTTAAGCAAATACAAATGGTCTCTGTCACCTACAACCCAAAGAATCTCAGTGTCAGTTCGTTGATTACATGCTCACCAAACCACCTTTTTGCTATGTTTGATTCTTCTTGTACCTGGGTGGGCAATGTGACTGCTTTGACTAATAGAGTATGGCAGAAGTGACACTATGTGACATGAGTTAGGTCAATAAAACGCATAGCTTCTGCCTTGTCATCTTGGGGTGCTTACTCTGGGGGAAGCCAGCTGCCATGTAAGAAATCTAACTACCCTGAGACTGCCATGCTGGAGACCATGGTAGATATGCCTGGGGATAGCCCCAGATGAGCTTCTAGCTGACAGCCAGCATCAGCTGCCAGCCACATGTGCATAATCTGGGAACTGGATCTCCAGCCCCAGTTGAGCCTTCAGATGATTGCAGCCCAGCCAACAACTGAGGGCAACTGCTTGTGAGACCAGAATTCCTGGCTGGCAAAGTCATGAGAAAAACAAACTGGTTGCTGTGTTAGGTCATTAAGCTTGGGGGTGGTTTATTTCACAACAAACAACCCAGAACCAATATCCTGGTTTGGTCTATTTGATAGTCATAGAACTTGCAGAGGGTACACCAGAGGAAGATGTGAGTTCTCCCTTTTCTAATAGCTACAGTGAGAACTAGAGATCAGAGTGCAGTATGGGTTCATTTATTCATTCATCCAGCAAGTATTTATTGAGTATCTACTATGTGCCACACATTTGGTAAGTGCTGGAATTTTGGCAGTGAAAAAAGTAGACCTAGATCTTTGCCCCCAGGAGTTTACATTCCCCATGAGGAAAGATGATAACAACAAATAAGGAAACATATATTTTATATTAGGTGTGATAAGGGCTGTGGAGAAAAACCAAGCAGGGGAGGGAAATGAGAGGGCTGAGGCACAGATGGGGGTCCTAAGACTCTTAATGGTGGCTACTGGAGTATTTTAAGTATATTCAAGTGTAATAACAACAACAGCAACAATATCAGCCATTGGTTGAGTGTCTACCACACATTGCCTGTCATATGTATACCTCCATTTAAATTTCACAACAATCCTGAGTGGTAGGCAGATTATATCCATTTACAGATGAGGAAGCTGTGGTTTGGAAAGGTTAACATCTCACCAGAAGATGCGTTGCTGGAGAGTTGGTGGAGCGGGGATGGGCACCGGCTGTTTCTCCTACCTTCTGCTTTCCTTGAACATCTCCTTCTCTCTTCTCCACTGTTGGTGTGCTGAATCAGAAATCAAACTGGTGATCTCTGACTCTTCCATGCAGTGCCAGATGAGAAAGAAAAAAAGAAAGAAAAGAGAAAACGATTCAATTCAGAGGATAGTCAGGAAATGAAGGGACACTCTTGAATGATTATGAATTTAATGTTTATGCCACTTCCTCTTGTTTCTCAAGTGCAATTTAGCATCCGACTGTTGAAGCTGACAATTTATGAGAATCTTGCAAAAGACCTGTATGCAGAAAACTATAAGACACTGATGAAAGAAATCAAAGACAAACAGATGGAGAGATATACCATGTTCTTGGATTGGAAGAATCAACATTGTGAAAATGACTATACTACCCAAAGCAATCTACAGATTCAATGCAATCCCTATCAAATTACCAATGGCATTTTTTACAGAAATAAAACAAAAAATTTCACAATTTGTATTGAAACACAAAAGACCCTGAATAGCCAAAGCAATCTTGAGAAAGAAAAACGGAACTGGAGGAATCAGGCTCCCGGACTTCCGACTATACTACAAAGCTGCAATGATCAAGACAGTATGGTACTGGCACAAAAACAGAGATACAGATCAATGGAACGGGATAGAAAGCTCAGAGATAGAGAGCCATACACATATGGTCACCTTATCTTTGACAAAGGAGGCAAGAATATACAATGGAGAAAAGACAGCTACTTCAATAAGTTGGGCTGGGAAAACTGGACAGCCACACGTGAAAGAATGAAATTAGAACACTTCCTAACACCATATACAAAAATAAACTCAAAATAGATTAAAGACCTAAATGTAAGCCCAGACACTATAAAACTCTTAGAGGAAAACATAAGCAGAACACTCTATGACATAAATCACAGCAAGATCCTTTTTGACCCACCTCCTAGAGTAATGGAAATAAAAACAAAAATAAACAAATGAGACCTAATGTAACTTAAAAGCTTTTGCACAGCAAAGGAAACCATAAACAAGATGAAAAGACAACCCTCAGAATTGGAGAAAGTATTTGCAAATGAAGCAACTGACAAAGGATTAATCTCCAAAATATACAAGCAGCTCATTCAGCTCAATATCAAAAAAACAAACAACCCAATCCAAAAATGGGCAGAAGACCTAAATAGACATTTCTCCAAAGAAGACATACAGATTGCCAACAAACACATGAAAAGATGCTCAACATTGCTAATCATCAGAGAAATGCAAATCAAAACCACAGTGAGGTATCACCTCACCCTGATCAGAATGGCCATCATCAAAAAATGCAGAAACAGTAAATGCTGGAGAAGGTTTGGAAAAAAGGGAATCCTCCTGCACTGTTGGTGGGAATGTAAATTGATACAACCACTATGGAGAACAGTATGGAGGTTCCTTAAAAAACTAAAAATAGAACTACCATACGACCCAGCAATCCCACTACTGGGCATATACCCTGAGAAAACCATAATTCAAAAAGAGACATGTACCACAATGTTCATTGCAGCACTATTTACAATAGCTAGGACATGGAAGCAACCTAAATGTCCAGTGAAAAATGAATGGATAAAGAAGATGTGTCACATATAAACAATGGAATATTAGCCATAAAAAGGAACGAAATTGAGTTATTTGTAATGAGGTGGATGGACCTAGAGTCTGTCATACAGAGTGAAGTAAGTCAGAAAGAGAAAAACAAATACCATATGCTAACTCATATATGTGGAATCTAAGAAAATGGTACTGATGAACCTAGTGACAGGGCAGGAATAAAGACACAGATGTAGAGAATGGACTTGAGGACACAGCGGGGGAAGGGGAAGCTGTGAAGAAGTGAGAGAGTAGCACTGACATATATACACTACCAAATATAAAATAGTTGGCTAGTGGGAAGCTGCTGCATAGCACAGGGAGATCAGCTCGATGCTTTGTGACCTAGAGGGGCAGGATAGGGATGGTGGGAGGGGGGCTCAAGAGGGAGGGGATATGGGGATATATATATATATATGGTATATATATATACCATATATATACCTATATATATAGGTATATATAATACCTATAGCTGATTGACTTTGTTGTACAGCAGAAACTAACACAACATTGTAAAACAATTATACTCCAATAAAGATATACATATAAAAAAAGAATAAATTGGGTGCAATAAGTTGAAAAAAAAAAAAAGAGAATCTTGGGCAAGTAACTGCTCAAAACCTCCCTGCGGCTCTAGTCACGGCAGGCAATTTATCCAGAAGACTGTTGAGCTTTTAGGGTAAAATACTTCTCTAATATTTTTCCCCTTCTGCTCATGCTTTTCTCAAAGCATGACAAATGCTAGTAGTTTGACAAGAAATCACTGTCTATGGTCTTGAATGAGACTGCTTGTATGTATCAAGTCATTCTCGAAGAGAAAGGGATGTGATCAGTCCCCTGTTGCCCATCCCCCAGCTTGAGCCTGAGTCTCTAGCGCTCCAGGGACCAGCCCGAAGTTCTCTCCTCCCGGGCTCTCTGTCCCTCCCTCTCCCTTCTCCCTTGGCCACAGGAGAGAAAAAAGTACCACTTTTCTTTGTTTCATGTTAGGTTTTCATCAGTGTTAGGTTTTCTGGGGGAAAATGACTTCAGTTGAGGTAAGGATGGTGCGAGAAGCTTCCTTGGAAAAGTGTGTAATTGCCTAAGGGGATATTGGCAAGGAATAGACTCCTCCCACCATAGCTGGGTGAGATAGCTAATGGCTGCCAGGCCCTGTTCTGGGCATTCTCCCATCTTGTCTTCCTTAATCGTCCAGGCACTTGTGAGGCAGGCATCATTATTAGCTCACTGTAGTGAGGTGTCAGTTGAATTTCAGAGAGGGGAGGTGACTTGCCAAAAGCCACGGTGCTAAGTTGGTATGTTGAGGAAAGGACAGTTCAGGAAACAGCATGAGTAAAAGTGAGGAAGTGAGGACCAGCCTGTGATTGCTGCCAGGAACTGGGCGTGGCTGGAGAGCTGGCTGTGGGTGAGGGAAGGCAGGAGATGAGTTTGGGAAGGACTTTGGATGCTCTGACCCGAAAGACAGTGGGAGCCCCCGAGGGATAGTTAAGCTGAGAGTGACATCATTTAATTTGCACTAATTAATTAATTGCATAAATTAATTAATTTCAGAGGTCACTGCAGAGGGTAAGCTGGGGGAGTCCAGTGCAGACAGAGTGACCACAGAGGAGGATCTTGTCCCAGGGACCCTGATAAGGTCTGGGTCCTCAAGGAAGACACTGCCCAGTGGGGAAGAGGGGCCTACACAGGAGGGAAGATGGTGTGGCACGTGCCATGCCTCATCTGCACGGAGCACCCAGCTGGAGCACCTGGGCACCAAGCATTCGGTGCCAGGTCTCACACTGCACGGAGCAGTGATTCATATTAGATCCACAGATCCCTCCAATGCTGCCTTGGTCAATAGCACCGCACAAGTTTGCTTCCTAAATTCCTGCTTCATTCATACTGCTCTCTTTTTCCCAAGAGGTGCATGCGCGTGTGTGTGCATGTGCGTGTTTGAACAGAACCAGGGAAGAAACCTTGTGTTTATATGTGAGATGCTATCCCCCTCCGATCCCAGCCAGATCCCATCAGCTCTCATAAATCATCTCAGCACAGTCTTCGTCATTAGGCAGATCTGAACTCAAGTTGGAGCCCTGCCACTTCACTGTGTGACCTTGAGCAAACACCTTATCTCTGTGTACCTCAGTTGCCTTATCTGTAAAGTGGGGATTATTATGCTGTCTTCTTCCTAGGGTTGTTGTAACGATGAGAGAATGCATATTTATACATTTGTCTTAGAACACAGCACGGAGCAAGTGCATAACGAGCATTAACCATTGTTTCTTGCCTTGTTATCTGCAGCCTTATTCCCAGGTATGACAGCTTTGGTTCACATCTTGACATAATTCCAAAGTCTTGAGAGCCATTTGTTTTCTACACAGATCTCAACGAATACAAGAAAGTCCAAGAATATGACCAAACAGACTTGAACTGTCCTCAGTGGTCCAGAGCATTTGATTCCCAAGCATTGTCCAAGGACCCCCTACCCTGTGGGGGCCAAGCCAAGTGGAACCAGCTCAGAAGCCTTGTGGGACTCAGCACCTGATACATAACTCTTCTCATCATCAGAAGCCCACAGCAGAATTTCCCAGCAGGGGTCATCAATCGCGCCAGCCACTGATACCTCAAATAATACGGCTGATGCTATTTGCCTGGCATCTAGGACAAATACGGTTCACAGTTCTCGCCTTGGTTCCAACCCACTGGGGGGGAAAAGGAGAAGCAAACTCCTGCCTTTCTATGGAGCAGTCATTGGTAGAGGCAGACCATGAGTTAGCTTCAAAACTCGATTAATTCAGAAGCTCAGTCCTTCCTTGTTTCCATCCACCCTATCCTTCCGCCAAATAGCAGCAAATGCTGACCTGCCGGAAAGTGTTTGATGAGGCTGAGCGGGGGGAAAGGCATATTTCCCACGTCCTCTCACATAGTCACCATCGGTTAATTCCAGGTTTCACCGAATGTTCACAACCACCCTACGGCATAGGTACCATCATTCCCATTCTCACTTTAATCTTAAGTGAAGAAACTAAAGCTCAGTAAGGGAAAGTTAAGTGTCCCAAGACACACAGCTAGTCAGAGACTCAAAGAGACTCAAATGCTGCTATATTGTACTTCTTCCTATTGGTTGTCACAATTGTCCCACAATTCCATTTTAACAGATGGGGAAACTGAGGCTAGAGGTTGTTAGGTAATTTACTCAAGGACCCACAACAAAAAAGTGGTAGAGATGGGTTTTGAATTTAGGTCTGTGATCCTAAGCCTTAGGCTACTTCCACGGTATAATCTACATCCTTGCTACTCAAAGTGTGATCTGTGAACCGCCAGCACCAGCAACCACGTGAAACGTGTTAAAAATGTGGCCTCTTACGAACTGCTTAGCTTTACTGAATCAGAGTCTGCAGGGGATTGTGGGACTCCTGAAGTTTGAGAAGCAATGGTCTGCGTAGCCCATCTTTGCTGTGGAAAGACCCTCTCTAAGGGCAGCTAGTCTCCAAAGATATCTCCAAGAATCCATCCCCTCCCTCAGTGCACAAGCCACTCCTTCCATCAAGGGGTGGAACTTGTTTCCCTCGAAACTGTGCTATTCTTACGACTGGCTTTAGCCACTAGAATGCACCAGACATGATGTTCTGGGATTTCCAAGCAGCTTCCACTTCTTGCCTCTTGGAACCTAGCTTGAGCTACATGGACCTACATGGAGAAGACACATGGGTAAGAATTGAGGCTGTGATTCATAGCCTCATCTGAGCATCTAGCTGACCCTAACTGCCAGCCAAATGAGTAAACCAGACTGGAGGTCCCATCTCAGTTGAGACAAGTGTATCGCCAGCCAACACACACAGAGCAGAAGAATTGCCCAGCTGAACCCACAGGATCAGGAAAGATAGTAAAACGGTTGTCGATTTAAGTCACTAAATCTCAGGTAGTTATGCAGCAGTACATAACTGAAAGAGAAGTGGTACCCAGAAGTAGGGCGCTGCTGAACCATAAACCTAAAACACGTGGTGATGGCCTTGAAACCAGGCAGCAGGTGGAAGCCTGAAGCACCTTGAGGGGACTGTTAATAGAGGCTGGAAGGGCAGTGAGAAAACTACTGGAGGTGAGAGAAAATGAGACTCAAATAATGAACTTCCAGAACAATGAGCACGATGTTGCCTGCAGTAACATGTAGACAGAAATGGTACCTAATGAACCTGCCGATGTGGCTAAGGAAATTTCCAGATAGAATGCTGGAAGTGCCAACTGACTTTTATGAGTTCAGAGCTAATTATCTTTATTAATTAAAATTCAATAAAATTAAGAATCCAGCTCCTCAACGCACTAGGTGCATTTCAAACGCTCACAAGCCACATGTGGTGACCCCGCTGGAGAGTGCAGAATTCTATAGAACGTTTCCACGACCGCAGAAACTTCTATTGAACTGACCTCATCAAGTATTGGTAGGGAGCTTTTAGGAAGTAGAGGACACGCCCAAGGCATTAACCAAGAGACTGCCACTCAAAGCACGTTCCCCGGACCACCAGTACATGCATCCCCTGAGAGCTTGTTAGAAATGAAACTTCTCAGCCTTCGCCCCAGACCTACTGAAGCAGACTCTCGGGATGGGAATGGGGGTGGGGAGGATGGGCAAAAATCTGTGTTTTAACAAGCCCTGCAGGGGACTCTTATGCACATTAAACTTTAATAAGTACTAAAAAGAGTTTAATAAAGGAACTAGAGCAACAGAGTTGAGGGCGGGGTTAAGAGAAGCAGCAAAGGACAGTGAAACAGCAGGAATTAGCAGAGGGGAAACCGAACAGTATTAATGGGACCCAAGGCGCCCTAAGAGAGCCCCCATAGGCCCTCAGGCACCGAGGGACACAGCTGGTCCAGAGCTGGGGCAAGGCCACAGGGGTCAGGGGAAGGGCAGCATATACCCTCACCCCTCTCTCCTCCGCCCTCTATATTTTAACTGAAGTGCCTGTTGGCCCCAACCAACCCAAAGCCAGAGGATGAAGGAGACTCCTCTGCACAGAGCAGGGCAGAGGCAGGGGGAGAATGGATCCCGGCAAATGAAATTGAACCAGCACATACAGTTTTAATGTGTTAGTTATATTTCAAAAAATACACATTTGATCTATGAAGGCATAACCATTAACGCTAAGAAGACCTTAGTACCCTTGAAGATCATCTTATTTACAACATCTTGGGGGAAATTGTGCTGTTAGCAGTGAGGTCTCTCCTTACAGTTTTAAGGAGGGAAATAACTACTGCAAATATTTCCTTCCACTTTATTTTTGCCTCCCGGCCCCTCTTATCCCTTCTCCTCCTCTCTCGTCTCTTGCTCCTGGTCTTTCTTTCCTCTCCCCTCCCCCATCCATCTTTATATTATGTAACAGTATTATAGTAAATGAAGTGTCCTGTCTTGTCTTTTTCATTTAAAGTTACATTTTGAGAATTTCCTTGTGCCATTAAGGATTCTCTGAAAACATGTTTTTTTGTTTCTCTGCAGATGGTTTAAAGATGATTGTTATTGTAAAGCTGTCTCAAATCCTTTTGGGAAGTAGGTGGTGTATAATGCATAAATTATAAATGAAAAGCAAGTTGTTCTTAATTTTACCCTGACCTCTAAAGTGCAGTAGCTCTTTGTGGATCTGCTTCTCCAAAGCCACAGAGACTGAAGGGTTAATGACAATAATCAAAAAAGGAGCCATGAGGTGGAAGAGTGTTGAAATGGGGGTTCATGCCCAGGGTCTGTTCAGTTTCTGCCTGTGCAGCCCTGGAGAAATCTCATCTTGGAATCAGGGCTCTTGGACCAGCCATGATGTCAATCTCTCTGTCACTCATCTGTCCATTCCCTCAGGCCACCTCCTAAAGACACCTCCCTGTATCTCCTCCAGCTCTTTGCCTGAGTTCTAATTCTCCTATTTCTCATCCCTGCCCCACCCAGTGGTCTGTGATCCCCTCTGCACCTCACAGACTAAAGCAACAACTACTTTTCCTGTTTCCACAGCATTTAATGGCTTATGATGAATTCTACTGCATGCCATCTCCTTATTTCCACAACAGTTCCTGGAGGTAGGCGCTAATGTCTTCATTTAGTCATTTGCTCAAGCTGCACAATTTATTGAGCACCCACCCTGATGGGGACTTGGGGAGAGTGATGAACAGGCAGAGATAGTTCCTGCTGTCATCCGTCTCAAAATCCAGCAAGGGAGACAGACAGGAGACACAAAATAGATGAATATTTCCTAAAATTACAATTATCCTAACTGCTATGAAGGGGAAACAGGTACCACTTCTTGAGTATCTCGCATCTTAACAGAGTTAGTCTCACTTTATCCTCACATCAACCCCCTGACGTGAGGGGTATATATGTCTATATCGTATGTATATACGATATACATAGAGACATATGGCTTTATACATATCATATGTATGTATATACGTATATAGACATGAACAGTTGTCCTTCGGTATCCTTGAGGGATTGGTTCCAGGACCCCTGCGGATACCAAAATCTATGGATACTTAAGTCCTTTAGTCAGCCCTCTGTACCTGCATCTGCAGACACAGAGGGCCGACTGTATACATATATAAATATACAATTTATATATAATATAAATATTATACATAGTATACTGTATATGTATTATATAATATGTCATATATAAAATATTTATATATTTATATCTATTATTTCTATATTTCTATACTGATGAGGGTGCGAAAGCTGCACCCCAGGATAATGGGGTAGTTTGCCCAAGGTCTTGTCGCCCGTATGTGAACGAATTTGGGATTAGAGTTCAGGTTTCTGACTCCAGAGATGGTGCTGCTTTTATTCGACTGTAGCTGCGTCCAGCCCTGGCACCCCTAGCCCCTGCCCTCATGTCCAGAAGAGGAAAAAATCCTTCCTAGGATTAATAGGAGAAGAGCTGCCCTGCTCTCTCACCAGGCACCGAAGTGCACACGCTGTCCCAGTGTTACAAGCATTAATTTGTTAATTGAGAAAAACCTGACCCCAGAGCACCTGACCCTCCGGTTAGCATTATTGCGCCCATCACTCAACACACCGTACAGCGCTTGCCTCCTCCCAGATCCCTGCCTGAGTGCTGGGCAGGGAGGGGGGAAGCTCCAGCTGCCCAGTCTGTGCCAACCCCCGCTATTATCTGTGTCTGGTCGGGTCCATGCTCAGCTCTGTTGTCTTCCGTCCACACTCTGGGCTGAGCATGGCATCTCCCTCAGGTCAAAGTGATTGGAATTGCCAGCAGAGTCGATTATTCTGGACTCCACAGAGCCTCCATCAGAAGGCTGTGCTGTGCTGAGGGTGGAATTCAGAACCCGACTGCCAGGCTGGGAACCAGAGAGGAAGGGGCTGGTGTCTTGAGAGTCTACTGTGAATCAGGAAGTAAGAAGGAACATTGAGCCCAATGAGTCAAGGTGGTAGAAAACATACTTTGATTTTCATACACTCCTCCAAGCACCTAGACATTGGAGGGTGGATTATGTGATTTTATCTTATATTACATACGTATACTATATACACATTTTACTTTTCTTTACACACACGTATATAGAGATGTATACATACACGTTTTTTCTAGGGTGATTAAGTTATTAAAGTAATGTGCACTGAATATGCATAAAGGACAATGGATGAACTGGCAAGAGGATTTAGAGTTTGAAGACCAGTCATAGAATCCTGGCTCTGACACCTACTCTCTATATTCAAGACGTTTTAGTGTTGTGGGCCTCTGTTTTCCCTTCTACAAAGTGGGAATTACACAAGCTGTATAATACAGCAACACAAGCTGTTGCTCTTTGGGTATGTGTAATTAGATGCAAAGGTTTCTGAATAACTGGGTCCTCACCCTCACGTCTGCTTTCCTGCATATGGTCATCATATAGTGTGCCTTTCCACACACTGAACAAAAGCCAGTTGGGAGGGAGAGAGGTGGGTAGGAGTGGGTAACAGAACACGGCATGGAAGGGAATAGTGGGCCTATCTTCCACAGTGGGTGCAGGAAGGCTGGCTTTGACTTTGCCTGTTGGCTGTCCACATGGAGGCACAGGGAAAAAGAAAATCAAAAAGGAATAGGAAATGTCTGTGCTTCCCTCCACTGAAGCTAGCATGTAATCCAGCCTACCCTGAGAAATCAGACCCTTCAGACGCCTTGCAGAGGGAGAAGAAGAAAATGCAAAGAAATCACCGCTAGGACCAGCCGTGCTGCGGCTGTCACACACAGTGGAAGAAAGAGGGTTTTCCATTCACTGTTGTGATCTGCAGCAAAGCTTGTCCCAGTGAAGGTTAGGTTAGCGATTTCTCCACCCTGTGGGATTGGGTGACAGGCAGATAATGGGATAAAGGACAGGAATTCTCTTCTCCCTTGAGGAAAAGTCTAGAAATGTGAGTAGAGAGGAGGAAACACACCTTCTCTGAAACATTTTCCAGGTTTAGTCTTCTGTACCCTAGGCTGAAAAGGCTTAGCCAATGGTCAACCAGAGTAGAGTTTTCCTCCTTGGGGGAGGAACGGAAGCATAAGTAGGCAATTCTGCTTCTACTTTCTAGAGAATTCCCTCCTAACACAACCCGGGCTGTTCTCCTGGAACCTGGGGCATGGATGGTTCAGCTCTTGCCTACGAGAATTCTTTAACATGGATCATAGCAACTCATTCATTAAGTGAGGCCTCCTTGTACCACCAAGGATGAAAATTCACTCTGTGTTCCAATGACCATCTCAGATTATACCCAGTGATGTTGTCCAACATAGCTTCCGAGTGATCATGCCTTGTCCCAAATGGAAACCATATAACTCCTCTCCAGTTAACTCCCCTTCTTCTTCTAAATTAGAGTTCAAAGAAGTTAAAGGCTGCAATTATCCTCTTCCCAATTTTTACTCTGATTTGTCTTAGTCTGAGTAGTTTCATTCAACAGTGTAAATAATAATAATGATAACAGTAGTAGTAGTCATAGGAATAGTAATCATTACTATCGTGTGTTGATCACTTACTATGAGTCAAGAACTGTTCTAAGCACTTTCAATATTAATTTGATACTCACAACAACCCTATGAGGTTAGTGCTCTTATTATCTTACCCACGTTTTATAGATGAGGAAATTGAGGCACAGAGGGGTGAAGTGATTTAGCCAAGGCCACATGGCAGGTGTTTCCTGAGTCCACACTCTTGATCACTAAGTTACATGTATCTGTATCTTTGGGGGTCAGTTAAAATCTTAGTGTTATCTGGGGAAGGTGGAGACACAGAAAATAGGAGGAAAAAGAAGACAACTTCCATAGCTTATGCTTCACTGGGATGCTAGTCACTTGATACCAGTTGTGTGGAATTTAAGAACCATGAATTTAAATGCAGCTGGGAAAAAAATCTCCCATGTAGAAGTTGTGTCCCTCTGCTTCCCTTATTCCAGGGGAGAACCCACCTCTGTGTTGTAGCCCACCTCCTCTTTCTGAGCGTGGGACTCGTCTAATTCACGCTGGTCTTCCTGCCACATTTGGATGGATTCTGAGGTGGCATCTGGTCTCCAGGTTTTGCTTGAGGATTTCTTTTTCCCTTAAGAATTCTTCCTAAATATTTAAAGCCTCCGATGTCCATTTCCCTTTGGGTCTATTGAGGGCAAATCCCCCCAGTGTCTCTCAGTCACGGGTACCTCATATTGAACAACTCTCTAAACAGTGCTTGATGCCTTGTTCTCTCCAAGGGCCCAATTGCCTGCACTTGTCTCTATTTTTCTATCTTCAGCTGTACCTCAAGGATTTAGGTAAATTCAAGGAAAGTCAATTGCTGAGTGGGAAATTTCAAAAACTGGCATTCAGGGAATTGGCTGTTTTGGAATTGGTGTTTAGTGTACTGGTTTGTCTGTGTATTGGCCTGAGTCATATCTTATAGTTCTTTAACCCTCGGTCTTTCTTCCATGGAAGGAAGGAAAGAAATAGAGAAAGAAAGAAAGAAAGGAGGGAGGGAAGAAGGTAGAAAGGAAAGAAGGAAGGACCATCAGTCCTAAAGTAAAACTAACTAATTAACTGACTTATTGACTAACAAACTCCTAGCTCCAATTTAAAAATAAAAGGGTGTAGTATGAACACATCTCGTTCACTGACACACCAAAATCCTCAGCTCTGTGCTCAGGAAGAACTTCTCTCTCAGTTCATTCTTTCTCCTTTGCTTTGCTATCCTCCATATCCAACCGCAAGGCCAAAATCTTCTTGTAAAAGTGATCCTCGAGTTTCTGAGCAAAATTGGTCCCTGACACATGTCCTTAGATCCTAGAACTTTCCCTTCACCACAACCCAAGAAACTCAAGTGTCTATAAGCTGCTTTGCAAAGAAGTGGACACTGTAAAGGCTCGATGATTATGATGATGAAGACAATGGTGATGACATCAAATTCTATTAAACAACTATTTATTGAACTCCTGTGCTGGGCTATATACTCAGCTCTGTGGATGCAGAATTGAATGATAATAGCTACAGTTCATTTTTATTGAGTACTTAGTACATGCCAAACACTGCTCTACATGCTTTCCATGGCTTAACTCACTCAATGTCACAAGCACCCTGTGAGGAGACACTATGAGTGTCACTCCACCTGCCTGTGGTCACACGGCTAGCAAGTGGGAGAGTGGCTTTCCCCACGGGTCTCTGCCACCCCTTCCCAGCTCCTCCAGAGCCCGTGATCTAGCCCTGGGGAGCAGTAGTGCGGAGCAGGGCTGAGTAGCGAGGGGTGTGTGAAGCCACAGCAAAGGGGGACTGTCCACATCTTCTTCTCCGAATCACGCGTCTGAGAAAGTTCTTGAGACATCACTAAACTGAATTGTGCCTCTCCAGGTTCCTTGTTCAGCCTCCATCAAAAATTTTACAACCCAAACAGCCAAGCCAGGAAGGGGGTGGCTTGTTTTTACTGCTGCACCATCTGTTTTTCTCCATTAGGCTTAATGTGTCTTCCTGGGAAACTCGAGAAGGACCTGTCCCCCTGCCCACTCTCTGGGCAAGGCTGAAAACTGGGCCCTGGAAACCTCATCCAATGGTCTCTGGCGACACTGACAGTCCCACCGACACATCAAAGCCATGCCTCACTCTGCACCTGTACCTGCATGGTTGCCATGATGCTGTCTCTGCTTCCCTGTGCCTTCTCCATCCTTCAGCGCAGAATGCCAAGTGTTCAGTACCCCGCCTCTTTAAATCACCCCAGGTGAAATACCCTGCAGGCACTTAGGCCCCAGGATTCCTGCAGACCACCGCTTGCTCATCCTTTCTGAATAATCCTCATCCCTTGTTCTTTATCTAGCCCTGTTTCCAGCCTTGACCTGATCCAACTCAGTTTATGTATCTCTAGAGGGTGAGGAGACCCATTCATTCTCCTTCCTCCACCCTCTAGGTCCCTTCCCAGTGTCAGGAGAGATATTTCGCTCTCCTGCAGTTCTTTCTCTCTCTCTCTCTCTCTCCCCCTCTTTCTCCCCTTGGTTAAAGACAGCTCCCTCCTTGTGGATGTTTAGACCAAACACCTCGGTGCTCTCCTGTCAACTCACATTCGATCTGTCAGCAAGTCCTATCGGCTTCCCCTTCAAATACATCCAGAATCAAACTGCTTCTCATCCTCTCTGTTGTCATCTCCTGGTTCAAGCCATTATGAATCCCCGGACTGTTACAACAGTCTTCTAAAGTGTCTCTCTGCTTCCACCCTCGCTCCTCAAAGGCAGAGTGAGACTTTTTAAAAAAATAGCACATTCTATCATTCCTCTACTCACTGCCCCTGGGGCTCCTCATCTATGCAAAGGACAATCCGAGGACCCCACCTTGATTTACAAGGCTGTGCATCATCTGACTCCTGACACCTTCAGACCACAGCTCCCACTGCATCCCCTCACTCCTCCAAGGTCAATGCCTTCTGGGTAGGGCCTTGAATTTAGTAGGACCTTTCCTACCTCAAGGCCTGGATGCTGTCACCGTTTCCTGGGATGATCTTCTCCTATCTGCTCTCAAGGCTTCATTACATCTCTGCTGAAATTTTACCGTATCCAAGAGACCCCAGTGTCCAGCGCATTCTTCCGGGGCTTTATCAATGTTTTCTTTTATTATTTTTGAATTCCAGCCTCACCATGGGTGAGTGAGTTAGGGAAAATCACTTTAACTTCTTTGGGCTGCGGTTTCCTTACTCGTTTAAGTCCCAAGTCCTTGAAATGGCTAAAAACTTCTTGTGTGATCTACCCCTGCTTCATCTCACACCACTCTCACCTTCACTCTTGAAGTTCCAGCTACACCAGCCTTACAGTTTCTAGGCTGCACCATGCATCTCTCACCTCAGGAACTCTGCACGCACAGGTTCCTCTGCCTCTGGCCCCTGCTAATCACTGACATTTCTTCAAGGAGACTTCCCTGCTTCCTAGACTATGTCGAGTCCCTTTGCTTAAGCCCTCCTCTATGGTCTGAATAATTGACATGATGAATCCTAAATCCCCAGTGAGGTGGGGCTGGAGGTGATTAGGTCATGAGGATGGAGCCCTCTTAAATGGGATTAGTGCCCTTATAAAAGAGACTCCACAGAGCTCCCTAGTCTCTTCCACTGTGTGCTGATACAACCCAGAAGATGGCCCTCACCCAACCATGGTGGCACCCTGGTCTTAGATATCCAGTCTCTAGAACTGTGAGACATAAATTTCTGTTGATAAGCCACCCCATCTGTGGTATTTTGTTATAGCAGCCCAAAATGGATTAAGACACCCTCCTCAAGTTTTGCCTTTCTCCCTCATAGCACTTACTATGCTGTATCATGCTGGACAATACTGATTACTGTATTGTGGACTTAGTTGTTGAGGATTTCTGACTTCCCATCTGGACTACAAGACTCACAAGGCCAGTGCCCTTCTCTGGGTCCCCTACAACTATACATCCCTTATGGCTGGCACAGTGCTTGCCATGGAGTAGATACTGAGTAAACATATAGTGAATGAATGTTGAAGGCAGGTAAGGCTAGGCTCAATTATTTAAAATTCCCTTTCACTGCTAAAATGCTCTGTTTAGGAACAGTTGGGGAGGAATTCAAATCATCTTCTCACTCAGATGGTGGCAGATTGTTGAGAGCAGTGAAAACAAGCCACTGGCATCACTGGTTGTTGGAGAAATTTGTTTTCCACTTGGGAATTCTGCATCCTTCCTGGGGATGGGTGATTTTCCTTAAGTGGGTCACATTTGAAACCACTCAGTGCCACTTGAAGCCCACTGCCACGTCTTCCTTCACTCTGGCCCTAACAATCATCTCCCTAGGCTCAGGCAGCAGTTAATTTAAGGTAGCAATGAAATGGAACCAAATTGCTCTTTGAATACCGTAAACCATTGAATAGGATAGCTTTTGTCTGCCAAACAGAATTAATCCTCAAAGTTGGAAAAATGCTCCAAGTGCATATATGTGTGCTTGTGTGCACTATTTCCCTTCTGAAAATAAATGGAAAGATTTTATGTTAACCTTTTTTTTTTTTTTTTCAATAAAAACTTTCCAGCACACTTGGTAGTGGAGAGAACCATCCAAGGAACTCCCATGCACCCAACAACTATAAGCAGTTTGCCCAACTTGTTTCATCTCAACCCCCAAATTCCTTTCATATTTTCCTGGCTGGAGTTTGCCAAGGTAAATCCCAGATATGATATCATTCTATCGCAAACATCGAAGACAAAGACCTTTCTTTCTCTACTGTGCTACAGGGCTATCAGCACACCCAGGAGACCAACAACCCTTCTCCAGTAGCTTTCAGTACCCAGTCCATAATCATTCCTCTGCAGTGGGAAGTTATGAAGACCTGGTGTGGGTTTACATGCGTACGCTCTGGAGAGAGGAGCAGCCTCTTCCAATCACCCTCAGGGATGGAGAGGATTTGTCAAGGATGCCTGTGGCCCAGCCTAGGAGGGAGATGAAATGACTGCCTCATGAGCCAGATGTGCAAGATCAAAAGTCAATTATTCCAGCAGCAGAAGCTATTGTCAGAGCACTTGAATTACCGTTTGTGTCAGTCTGTTTAGGTCTGTCTGTCTGCCTGACTCTCGAATTCATCCGTCACTCTATTTGTCTACCCATCATACTGATCTATCCAGGCGTTCACCCATCTAGCTAGGGCTCGCACTATCTTAAATCTGATTTAAGTGATTGCTCTAAGCTGCCCATTGGTGCATGTAATTCATCCCATTGCCAATAATAACTCAAAGTTGATTGGTTTTTGCCCTACCTGCTCATGCAGAATCTCGGCCTCCTGAAATTCTCCCTATCTTCAAACATACTCTACAATGTACTTCCCTAATTTATTGCCTCATTCTCTCTTGAATGTAAACTCCACGAGGGCAGGAATTTTGGTCTATTTTGTTCACTGTTGTATCCCACCACCTTGCCCAAGACCTGGAATAGAGAAGGTGCTCAATTCATATTTGATGAGTGAATGAATGAATAATTCATTATCATCCCCATTTTACAGATGAATTATTGAAGCTCAAGGAGGTTAAAGAGTTTGCTCAAAGTAACACATCCAGAAAAGGGAAAAGCTGAGCTTTGAAAACAGATTTGTCTAATTCATAAGCTTCATGCTCTTAGCAGATTGTCATATTGTCTCCAGCAAATTAAATATTCCATAGCAGAAGATATACTCTGGTTGCATTCTGCCATCTTTTCTGGAAGTTCATGTTATTGTCAAACCTAAAATCCTCTGAGCTGGTTTTTATTCTGTCACATAGAGGATATGATTTTTAAAACTTGGATTATTGATACACCCACCTTTTTCCTTTTGATTCGTGCACTGTTGTATGTCTTGGTTAGAAGCAGGAAAGTTGATTTGGGTGTGATGTAAACACGGAAGAATGCAACAAAAATAATCTGGAACTTTCTTTTAGAAGTAAAAGAATTTGGGGATATATGTTTGGAGAATGGGGTGATCTATTTGCCAAAAGTCCTGATCATTTGCTTATTTTAGCAGATATTTCTTGAGCACTTACTATATTTCCAGCACTCTACTGGCTATTGGAAATGTACCCATGAACAAGACATGAAGGCTCATCTCTGTGGTTGTGAGATGACTTTCAGCAAAATATTGGGCCACCTTGAGCATGTATGTATATACATACACTAATTTAGTTAAAATCTTTTGCATACTTGACTCATCATTTTAACCAATTACTTAATTATGATTTAACTAATTTTAATGTATTTAATTAAATTATTTAATTATTTAACTAATGATTTGTGCTTGTCGATTAAGTTTTTCTAATTTTTTTAAAGAAATACTCATCTTACTTCATAGTAACTGTCCAGAATGTTGAGGTAGGTGTGAAATTATCCAATTTTACTTTCTGAGCTGTATATAATTGCCATTTTGTTGGTAAAAATAAATGAGTGTTGGCAACTTCACATGGTTCAGTTTATTAATTTTATCTAACTGTAAACTAAACTACTGGACTGTCCTGTTTAATCCTGGGGATCATATACTGGAAATAATATCATAGTCTAGTATTGAAGCTATTAGTGAAGCATGTCCTTAAAACTTGACCATTGTGGTAGGGTTGTCTTTTGGAGGCTACTGTGGGTAAGACATATAACCTCATAAAGGGTCAGAAAAGTGATGTAAAAAATCACCTCAGAAAGACTGAGTAGGTATTAGGCCTGTAGAATGTTAATGTAACCTGACTGAATGAATTAACAGAGCCAAATACAAAAAGTGTCAATCAAAAAGAGATGGACAGGTGACTGAGCAGCCATGGAGACAAGAGAAGGGAGAGAAATTACTGTCACACTCAGCCCAGCACTGCCCAGCTTGAAGGAAATCTTAACCAATGGAATTTTTCTTTTTCTTTGTGGTACAGTTTACATATGCTAAAATGTTCAGTGTTCAATTAAATGAATTTTGACAAGTATACACAACCACCAAAAACAAGATATAGTACATTTCCTTCATTCAGTTTGGTGCCTTTAACAAACCACAGTATCTATTTAGATTTTAATGGTATTGCCTAATTTTATTTATATTTATTTTGCTTTCTATTTCTGGCAAGTGATACAGATTTTCCACTTATTTATATCTGTAAAATAATCATAGAATAGAAATATAACGCTTTATTTTAAAAATAAGTGTATTTAAGTAATATAAAAGAGAGTTGACCTTTAAAAAGTGGTGTAAATGTATCAGTTTGATTAAGAACTAACTTTCTGGTACCAAACGAATAGTTAGAAGGGGAGGTGGTTCTTCTCCCACCAAATGAATGGGGCTTTGCATGGGGAATGCAGATAGGCAAGGTGTAGATTTAATAGATGTGAACTTCGATGATAGTCCAACTTCCCTAAACCCAATAAGGAAGAAAGTGTGGTCTTTAGTCAAAGAGGAGAGGAGGGGCTTCCCTGGTGGCCCAGGGGTTGAAAATCCATCACGCAATGCAGGGGATGTGGGTTCGACCCCTGGTCGGGGAACTAAGATCCCACATGCCTCAGGGCAGCTAAGCTCGTGTGCCACAACTGGAGAGCCCAAGCGCCACAACTAGAGAAAAGCCCACATGTTGCAACTGTAGAGAAGCCCATGCACTGCAAGGAAGAGCCTGCGTGCTGCAACTAAGACCCGATGCGGCCAAATAAATAAATAAATATTTAAAAAGAGGGGCGTAAAGAGCTACAATTTTTTAATCTTCAGACTCCAACAACTTGTGAGTTGCTAAGGAAACTTGTGTTTTATCTGTACCCAGTCAGTTAAGATCAGAATTTCTACCAGTGGTTCTCAGCAGAACAAGAGTAGTGAAATGGACTGGGTGGGAATCCCACTGTTTCTGGCTGCCCTGGAGTGCTGGTCATCTAAGCAGACCTCACCTTATTAATGGTGGCAAGATTTCCAGAGTGGGACTGCCCAGGCATATTAAAAACACCAATCCTTAAAATTCCATAATTCTGAAAAGCAAGACATTCTTACATTTCGAGATACAACTGTTATCTCCTGTCAGTCACCATTTGATAAAAAAAAAAAATTGCAAAACCAGTTTTACATTTAAGGAAGAACTATAGGCTTTAACTATATTAGGAACTATCTGGTAACAAGAGAGAAAAACTCTTGATATAAAGAAATATTTGTTTGAGGGCTCCTAGCCCCACCCAACAAAGGAATTGTCCAGGAGCTCCTTATAAGATAGTAGATAATAGTACCAGTAGATAATAGTACCAGTAGATACAGCGAAAAGTCATGTAGGTGGTACCGGAATGGCTGAAGTTTAAGAACTATGGGACAAGGCCATCTGTTACTGTGAGATGAACGCATCAGTTCATCTTATCCTGATGCCGCTGAACTTTTGATTCATCCAGCTCCTCTAGCTCTGAGTGTCTAATCATCGGATGACCTTTGCATATTACTTGGCTGTTGACAGGGAGAGAAAATACTGGTCACATGGAGTTAGAGGAATCCAATCTGTGTGATAATGATTTTGCATTGAAAACTATTCAATTAAGTTTTTGGTTTTAAACATTAATATTGAGAACTTGCATAATGTGAATGTGCAACTGAAAACAGATTCATTGTTGGTGTGTTGGCAAAATCGGGGACTCAATCTGCAAAGCTGAGGTTTACACGTGGGACTGCAGGATGAGCACTGAGGCGATGACTGGCTTCCCATGCGCTGAGGGCACTGGCTGAGACTGAGGTGTGGTCGCAAGCTCTCTGAAGGACCAGCTGGATCCTGGTCCGATGTAGACAGTCATTCTGTGCTGGTCAATGCACCTTTCAAGTAAGAGCTAATGTGCCCTAGTCTCTCTCTCTAAGGTAACAAATAATGAACTCAATATAAGGAATTATGAAATATTTGATGGTTGAGAATAATTACATGATTTTGGCAAACTGAAAAAGCATGATTTGGTTCCACCTGGGTGGAAATGGATTTATCTGGTTTTCTTCAATTCTAGATAATTTTCTACCTATAACACTATATGTTGCACTTAAACAACTTTCAAGGCTTTCCTCCCATCCCCTCTCCTCCCCTCCCCTCTCCTCTCCTCCCCTCTCCTCTTCTCTTTCCCTCTTCTTCTCTCTCTTCCTTCCACACATATTTACTGAGTACCTGCTTTGGGTTATATCCCGTGCTGGGGACAAAGTATAAACAGTGCAGGTAACCACTATTCTCTTGCACCTTACAACCCAGAGGGGAGGGGGGAGGGAGATTCAGATTAATAGTCATACTAACCATTGCTAGTGCTTAGTGAACTAGTTCTGTGTACCAGGCACTATTCCCAGAGCAGTACAAGTGTTGATTCATTTAGCCCTCACAACAACACTATGAGAAAAGTGTTAGTATTATTCACTGCACAGATGGGGAAACTGAAGTACAGAGAGGTTAAGTAACATGCCCGGCATCACACAGCTAGTAAATGGAAAATGTGGGTTTGAACTCAGGCAGTCTGGTTCTCGAATCCATAATCTTCAATACTAACCATGTACAGCATGAGAAGGACCATAAGAGGGGAAACACAAGGGCAGCACAGGACTTAGAAGAGAGGCTATAATGGAGGTGACAGTGACGTGTTTGGAGGAAGGAATGCCAGACGTCACGGGTAAAGGATACAAGATCTTACTGAACAAGAAAACAACTGCACAGAACATGTAGCTTCCAAGTCCCCATGACGACACCCAGCTACCAATAATACTGCCTGAGAGGGGTGAGGATCTCTTCTAATTCTCAGAGTCACTTCCTTTGGCCGTCATCATGGACACCCAGTTCCTTCCTGACAGTTTGCGTGACGCTGACCCTTGCCTGCCTGCCCACCAAGGGTGAGTCTCCAGTGACAGCCAGCACACTCCTGTGTGTGTGCAGTAGGGTGAGCGGAATTGAAGGGCAGTTTCCCAGGAGTGTCATCCCCTGTAGGACCAAGCCTCGTGTCTGTGTGGATATTCCACCTGCAGCCCCTAATCCAGTCTTCCTGCCTGATGGGGAGGTAGGAGAGGGTTCCGGAGAGGGTGACCTCTGAAGGGTGTATGGGAATTTGTATGTGACAGCAGTGGTGGGGAAGGGAAGAGAGAGGGGGACATCTGGGAGATTGTAGGCAGTTGAACGGGGATGGGGAGCAGATGGGGCCAAAAGCAAGAGGCGAGGCTGGAGGGATAATCAGAGGCCAGAGTGTGCAGGGCCTTGCAAGTATGATCGAGTATGAGCTGTGTCCTGTGAGCAACAGAATATTCTGGACACCTTTAGAAAGGCCCTACATAATAATTCTAACTTCGATTACTAAGCATTTCCTATATACCAGGGGCTGCACTAACTACATGCTTATTTATTCCTCACAACAACTAATAGTATGTGTTCTATCATTCACCCCATTTTACAGATGAGAAAACTGAGGAACCGTGAGATTAAGAAACTTGCTCAAGGATACTCCTCTAGCAAGTGGGGGAGCTGGGTTTGAACCTAGTGATTCCAACTCCAGAGTCTGCATGTCTACCCATTATGCCATGTCCCTGTATGGGTCAGGGTGGCTTTTGGCAGTTAGAAGCCCCTGTCTCCCAGTGGGCAGATTTCTGCATGTTTGTCCAGGTCTCCCTCACCTTCGTCTTGAACCAGCTGAGCAGCTGAAATTTCCATTCCCTGCAATTCGGTTTCAGCGCGCGTCTGACTGAGCCGAGATGAATTCGAGTTTAATCTTGCATGCCTAACGAACTCGCCAAGGTATCTCAGAAATTTTCCTACTTCTATTAGTGAGATAGTGTGTGAGGCTTATTTCCAATGACAGGCAGTTTTATCATTATTTTTAAAGCAGGGCCTTGTCTCGAATAGTTCAGATGGTGTCAAAAGGAGAGATAACAAACCTCCTAGAATAAAATGTCAGTGCAGGAAAGGAGCTAAACGTCAGCTGGTCCAACCCCCTCAATATACAGAGAGGATTGGGATTGTCCTGCGGCCCTTCTGCTACACCCTCTGCTGGCTCTGGCAGTTGCCCTGCTGGCTGCCCGGAGAGCAGTGTGAGAAGACGAGGGGGCTTTGGTTGGGGACAATGGGGGGCGGGCTGAGTTTGAATTCTGGTTCTGCCGAAGCTTTGCTAGTTGTGGGACAAGTCACTTCACCTTCCTGGAATTCAGAATCCCCATTTGTAAAACGGAGTAAGAGAAATGCTTTTCCAGGGTGGTTGTGAAGATTAAGTGCTCATTGCAATGTCTCGGGCAGAGTAGGCACCCCAAAAATAGCGGTTTCCTGCCCCCAGTGCAGCTGAAGTATAGGAAGGAGAATAGGACCCGACCTTGGGGAACTGACTGTCTAGCAAGGGAGACAGATCTGCAAACTAATGTACTCCTTGCTGGGACAGAGGGACATAGAGAGTGAGTGCTGTGGGAGCAGAGAGGAGGGAGAGTCTAGCTGTTCTAGGGAAGTGAGGGAAAGCTCTGAATAGATAACATTTATCTGGGGCTTTAAAGGATGAGTAGGAGTTCACCATGTCAGTGTCAGAGAAACGATTTCCAAGAAGAGGAGGCAGGATGACGACCATGAGGATGACGATGACAATAATGAAGAAGAAAAGGAAGAGTTGCAAACTCCTTAGCAGATTCGATCCTGTCCACAGATGAGCTTTCTTTGACTAGTTTGAAAGTTTAAATTTGAATGCATATAGTCTCTCCAGTTCCCCACAAGCCCATCACTCCTTGGGTCTTAAACCTGCCCGGGTTCCCTCCTTCCTTCTTTCCTTCCTTCCTTCCTTCTGGCCAATGTCTCAGGCATTTGCATTTGGAACCCTTAAGAACTTAGTGGTGACGAGCACAGACTATGGGGCAAAAGAGATCTAGGTTTGAGTTCCGACTCCTCCTTGTAGCTGTGCAAGATCCATAAAACAATGAGCGTGTTTGTACCTACTTAATTTTGTGGTTGTGAGAGTGAAGTGACCCCATGGCGCCTGGCCATGAAGGGAGCCCCTCCCTTGCTGGATTTTGCAGCAAATGATTTTGTGCTTTGGGGTGGTTTTGGTGAATCCCAGGTCTTTTAGGACAATTTTGTGTTTCATTCCAAGTTCTCATCATGGCATATGTGTCAGTTCTGATCTTCTGAGAACTAGATCCCAAGATGAGATAAGAGATGCAAGATTTATTTGGGGAAATGCCTGTGAAGGAGAAAGGGTGGGAGCAGGAGTCCAGAGGGAGAGAGTTCAGCCTGATTCAGGTCTGACATCTGTGAAAGGAGAGAGGAAAAGGTGAACCTCAGGTCACGGTGCAGCCCTGGGTGAGTCTTGGTCGGCTGCTGGGGAGACTCAGAGCCAAAGCTTCCCGTTAGAGCAGCCCTGCCACAGCAATGGCTGGGATCTAGTGCCCCTGCCATCTTCCCTCCCTGGCTGGGAGCAGCCCAGGGAACATGGCCTGGCAGGGATGCTGTGGCAGGTACAAAGGTGCTAAGTTTGAAGGATGTCAAACAGCCAGCAGGTCCTCTTGAAGGAAGATCTGACAAGGGCACCTCCATGGTTGCTACAGGAAGCCTCAGTAGTAAGTTCTTGTTCAGTATAATCGAATTGTCTCTGTAAGTTGAAGGTCAAGACTCTGATGCTTCAGTAAAATAAGCATTTATCAACATTGTTATGGGTGGCATTGTGTCCCCTCAAAATTCATACGTTGAAATCTTAACCCCCAGTACTTCAAAGTGGGATTGTATTTGGAGATAGGGTCTTAAGTGACATAAATAAGTTAAAATGAGGCCATGCAGGTGGGCCGTTATCCAATATGATGGGTATCTTTATAAGAAGAGGAAATTTGGGCACAGATACATGCAAAAGATGACGTGAAGACACAGGGAGAAGTCAGCCATCTGACTTAAATCCACGGTTAAATGATTTATTCATGTGCTATAAAATAATGAGATTAATAATAAAGAGAAAAACAGCAACAACAATATAAAACTAGTAGGTACTCAGGACACTGGCAGGTGCAAATGACAGAAAATCCAACTCAGTTTAATAAGGAAAGGAAGATGTATTAGCTCATGTAACTAAAAAAGTTCAGGAGAAAAGTTAACAGTTCATAATTGATTTTTTGTAAGTACCAGGACATGGAAGAATTGGACAGCGATTGATTCAAGTAATTTTAGAAAAGTGGTGAACATACAGTTATGGCTGGATCCAGGGGCTTAAATGGTGAGATCAGCATTTAGTTTCTCTCTCTCTCCTCATCTCAAATCTTCTCTCTTCAATGTGGTCTGCATTTTCTGACAAGCTCTTCCCTCATGGTGATAAGAAGGTTACGAGCAATTCTAGGCTTATGTCTCATCCTATCAGCAGCTGCAACTTCTCAGTAGTTTGATGGATTACATTTTACTGATTTTTAAAAACTGAGCTTCTAAAATGCTTTGGTCTAGGGTAATGACATCTTTCAGCTTGTGGCCAATGCCCCAGAAGGCATGGAGGACCTTGCTCTCAGGTTATCCAGGTATGAGTTTGGATTCTCTCCATCTCTCTAGCGCATGTCTTTTTCCACATTGAAAAGCCCTGAGTTTTTGGTAGGTCCCTGTAAAGCAGTGATTCAGAGCTATGGAGTCAGATATATTCAGTTTGTACTTTCACATTGTGCTAGCTGTGTGACTTTGGGCAAGCTGTTTGAGATTCAGTTTCCTTATCTGAAAAAAGGGGAATAAGAATAGCACTGCCTTTTAGGATTATTATAGAAGGAAAATGGGATTTCCACAGGGGAGATAAACACACAGGCTCAAGCTTTAATACTTCAGACTAATCATGGTAAAGATAATTTGGAAATATCTAAATTACAGACTTCAAGAGAGGTTCAGGGAGCCACCCTTCCACTAGCTCTTGTGTGTTCTGTCCAGCAGGTACTGTACACAAGCATCACTAGCCAAATGAGAAATGATGCTTTGATTATATAAAACACTCTGCCCATCGCCTCCCCCAAATTCAGGGCTCTCAGGTAAAAACTGGAATGAGAACACAAACTGGGGGCTCCTAGTTCCTTAATCCCTAACTTGAAGGCAGCTAGCTGGTCAAGGCAAGGTTGGTCAGACTCACCGCCCAGACACGAGCATGCAGGCAAGGAGCACAGAGAAATTCTGGCTGGTGGGGACGGGTGTTTCCTACTTGCAGATAGAAAAGGAGAGACGGGTCTGCAGTGCTGAAGTGCTGATGTTCGAAAAACAAAGAGGGAAAGAGGCAAAGAGGGTGGGCCGTGCATTGTGCGTTGGCAGCAGCTGCTAACGCTGTTTCTCTGCCCACTAGGGAAACCGGCTCTCGCTCATCTGAGGAGCGAGTCTCGGAACTGAGAAGGGACCAGAAGATCTCTACCCAGAACTTCCTTGCAATGGGTGAAGGAGAGAAGGGGAAACAACTCTCTCTTTAAGAAACGTTTTCTTTCAAAGCAGTTTTATGACCTTTGAAAGCCAAACTCAAATTAACATAGTGTTGCTAAGTAGAGACTTTCCTGCTGGGTCTTCTGTAATGAATAAACACCATTCATTTGTAATTAGCAGCACGCAGCTGCATAAGGGCAATTAATATGCTAACACGGATTAAAACAGTAGGTCTTCTTAAGAAGGCAAAACATCAAGGCTTTCTTGGTTTACTCCGGTTATGTGATTCTGAAATAGCAGGAGCTTTTTCCTCGGCTCTTTTGTGATCTTATGTGTACCCGTGTGTGGAATATCAAAGTTTCCTTAATGCAGGGGCATTGCCAGGGAGTGCCGTGCCGCCGGCCACCTTCCCTTCTGCCCCCTCGGGTTTTTATTCTCTATCCGGAGGCGCTATTGGCTCACGTAATTGGAAAGTCCAGGAGAAGATTTATCTCACTGCAAATTTTACTTTGGTTTCATTAACCATTTGTGATTTGTTCTTGCCTCTTTGCAGAAAGGGTTCTAAGGAATCTATTATGTGGGAAAGCTCGGATTCCCAAAAGTCTTTTATAGCCCTTGCTGGGAATGCTTTGAGAAGCTAACCTCCCCCAGGGCAGCAGAGAAAAAAGCAGGCTGGGAGTTAGCTTTGCCATCCTTCCAAGGGGGACCAGGGGTTTGGGGTTTGTCAGCATCTTTTATCTGTGGGGTAGAGCCGGACCAGCCTCACCAGCTTTTGATGTCAGCAGCTTAGAGGTCATTAATCAACTACTGAAGCTGGGCCCCTGAAGTCCTTTCCCAATAGTTCTGTGGGACTGTTTCTTTAAAAAGATGCAATTTTCAGATGTATGAGCTTTTGTAAGAACACATGCCTTGCATATGTAAACAAGAGCCTACAATCTTACTTCCACCCCTCATTTCCTAGGCCAATCCTTTTTTATCGCATGCAGGGAAACTTCAATTTTGGTCAAAGTATCAAGAATTCTGAATTACAGGAAAAGCATCCAACTCCACGAGCCACTATGGGACAGCCACGAAGTGGCCAGTGAGGTGATGGCGGGAATTTCATCAGTGTGGGAGGCTTTTAGCCTCTGCAGCTTGATGTCATCGGGAAAGAACAAATGCGGTGGAGACTGCAGAGCCAGTCCTACCTCTGTCACTTAGGAGCTGTGCGCACATGGGCAAGAAATTTAGCTCCTCCAGCCTCAGTTTCCTGAGGATGACATGCCCTGCGCAAAGGATGCCATGTCAGTTGTACTTTGCCTGGGACATAAACGAAAGCTCAACAAATAGTTCTAATTACTACAAGAGGTAGCCAGGAACAGTGGAGTGAGCTTTTGGAGTCAAACTGACCTGGATTTAAAGCCCAATTGCTCTTATTAGCACTGTGACCTTCAGTGCTTGATTTAACCTCTCTGAGAGTCAATTCCTTCATGTGCTAGTTGGGGATGATATGTCAGACTTTAGAGGGCTGTTGGGGGGATAATTGAAACTGTATATTCATAAACATCAAGCTTGGTTCCTGAAACATTAATAGGTGCTTAATAAACCTTGGCTTTCTTTGAATACTGGTTTTGGAGAAGTAAAGTAGTAGAGCAGAGCAGAAAGACAAGGTTTGGAATCTTGACTACATCCCTGAAGAGCTGTTGAATCCAGGGCCAGTTACCTAGCCTCGATGAGCCCTAGTTTCCTCCTCTGTAAGCAAGAGAGTATAGTATCGTCTATGACAGGGTTAAATGGGAAAATATGGTTAGTATGTGGCACAAAGCAAGAACTGCTCATGCTCGTTGAGTGCTTACTCTGTGCCAGAGTCTGTTCTAAGTAATTTACATATATTAATTCATTAAACCTGCATAAAGATCTTGGGGCTGTTATTAGGCCCATTTTACAAATAAGGAAATTAGAGCTCGGAGAGTTATGTCCAAGGTCATTTGCTAGTGAGTACTGGGGATTGGATTTAAAGGCAATCTGGGCTCCCGGCGCTTGGCTAGCCCAGGCAGGCCAGAGTCTGCCAGCCCCGGACCAGTGTCCTGCACCCTGACCGTCCCAGCCAACCTGGTTGTAGACGTTAAGGAAGGGGACACAGAGACTCGGATGGCTACACATCTGACATAGGCGTGTGGTTGACAGGGTCTTGGTGCTCTGGCCGGGTGTCAGGCCTGTGCCTCTGAGGTGGGAGAGCCGAGTTCAGGACATTGGTCCACCAGAGACCTCCTGGCTCCATGTAATATCAAACAGTGAAAGCTTTCCCAGAGATCTCCATCTCAACGCTAAGACCCAGCTCCACTCGATGACCAGCAAGCTACAGTGCTGGACACCCTATGCCAAACAACTAGCAAGACAGGAACACAACCCCACCCATTAGCAGAGAGGCTGCCTAAAATCATAATAAGGTCACAGACACCCCAAAACACACCACTGGACGTGGTCCTGCCCACCAGAAAGACAAGATCCAGCCTCATCCACCAGAACATAGGCACCAGTCCCCTCCACCAGGAAGCCTACACAACCCACTGAACCAACCTTAGCCACTGGGGGCAGACACCAAAAACAATGGGAACTACGAACCTGCAGCCTGTGAAAAGGAGACCCCAAACACAGTAAGTTAAACAAAATGAGAAGACAGAGAAACATGCAGCAGATGAAGGAGCAAGGTAAAAACCCACCAGATCAAACAAATGAAGAGGAAATAGGCAGTCTACCTGAAAAAGAATTCAGAGTAATGATAGTAAAGATGATCCAAAATCTTGGAAATAGAATGGAGAAAATACAAGAAACATTTAACAAGGAACTAGAAGAACTAAAGAGCAAACAAACAATGATGAACAACACAATAAATGAAATTAAAAATTCTTTAGAAGGAATCAATAGCAGACTAACTGAGGCAGAAGAACAGATAAGTGACCTGGAAGATAAAATAGTGGAAATAACTACTGCAGAGCTGAATAAAGAAAAAAGAATGAAAAGAATTGAAGACAGTCTCAGAGACCTCTGGGACAACAATTAAATGCACCAACATTAAAATTATAGGGGTCCCAGAAGAAGAAGAGAAAAAGAAAGGGACTGAGAAAGTATTTGAAGAGATTATAGTTGAAAACTTCTCTAATATGGGAAAAGAAATAGTCAATCAAGTCCAGGAAGTGCAGAGAGTCCCATACAGGATAAACCCAAGGAGAAACATGTCAAGACACATATTAATCAAACTATCAAAAATTAAATACAAAGAAAAAATATTAAAAGCAGCAAGGGGAAAACAACAAATAACATACAAGGGAATCCCCATAAGGTTAACAGCTGATCTTTCAGCAGAAACTCTGCAAGGCAGAAGGGAGTGGCAGGACATATTTAAAGTGATGAAAGGGAAAAACCTACAACCAAGATTACTCTACCCAGCAAGGATCTCATTCAGATTCTACGGAGAAATTAAAACCTTTACAGACAAACAAAAGCTAAGAGAATCAGGACGTGGAAGCAACCTAAGTGTCCTTCGACAGATGAATGGATAAAGAAGATGTGGCACATATATACAATGGAATATTACTCAGCCATAAAAAGAAACGAAATTGAGTTATTTGTAGTGAGGTGGGTGGACCTAGAGTCTATCATACCAAGTGAAGTAAGTCAGAAAGAGAAAAACAAATACCGTATGCTAACACATACATGTGGAATCTAAAAAGAAAAAAATGGTTCTGAAGAACATAGGGGCAGGACAGGAATAAAGATGCCGACATAGAGAATGGACTTGAGGACACAGGGAGGGGGAAGGGTAAGCTGGGACGAAGTGAGAGAGCAGCATGGACATATATACACTACCGAATGTAAAATAGATAGCTAGTGGGAAGCAGCTGCATAGCACAGGGAGATCAGCTCAGTGCTTTGTGACCACCTAGAGGGGTGGGATAGGGAGGATGGGAGGGAGATGCAAGAGGGAGGAGATATGGGGATATATGTATATGTATAGCTGATTCACTTTGTTATAAAGCAGAAACTAACACACCATTGTAAAGCAATTGTACCCCAATAAAGACGTTAAAAAAAAAAAGGCAATCTGGCTCCAGATCCTAAATCCTTAACCTTTGGGTTATATGAGTTTGTTCCCATCTTGCAACTTTTAAATGTTTGTAAATGGATTCAGAAGGGAATTGACAAAAAAGAGCTCTCTGGCCATATTGAATCACTGTGTCAAGGGCTGGATGCAGGCATGGCCTTCCTGGTGTGACCAGGGCACCTTTTAAGGGCCAGTGTCGGAGACTGGGCTCTGAGTGGTCAGGGGAAAAGAGGCTTCCTATCTAAGGTCACACAGGGTGCAGAATCTCTAGGTTTGGAAGACAGGTAAATGGCAGGGAGACCAAGATGAGGGAGTAAGTCCCACGGGTCAGAGTAGGATCAAAGTTGGGACAGTGGGGGGCAAGAATTCAGAGTCATGTTGCCCAGGCTTTCAAAGAGCAGGATCCAGATTCCCTCAGAGATTCCAGAAAGCAGGAACTACTGGGCACTCTCTTCAGGGAACCTCCGCTGGATGAATCTGAACTAAGGCTTTTCTATTTCTTTCCATCCTGAGAGAGTCCCAATGGCTTGGATTAAATGGGAGGAACAGCCTGCGATGATTGGCATTTGCACCGTAATAATCAGGAAAGGCTAGCTGTGCTACAGTAACAATGCCTTAACATCACTCCCACCCCCAAATCTCAGTGTCTTAAACAATAAAGGCTTATTTCTTACTCATATCACAGCCTGGGTAAAAACTGGGCAGCTCTCCTGGTGGTTCTCTTCTAAGCAGTGACTTGGGGATCCTGCCCCCCTCCATCACGTGACCCTGCCATCTTCAACACAAAGCCTTAATGGTTGCCATAGAAGGGGAAAAGAGAATGTGGGTGGCCACTTGGGTTTTGGGGGGTCATACCTGGAGGTGGCATTCATCACTGCTGTGTACCTCCCACTGACAGATCATGAAGGGCTGAGGAGATCCTATAAGGAGATAGGCTTTACTGCAAGAGCGGTAGGGGGCAATGGGAGGATTCAGGAATGGGGCAACATGATCTGATTTGCAGTTCAGAGCCTTTGGCTCCAGTGAGTTGCACAAGGGGGAGGGTGGGAGGAAGCTGACAAAAATCTCGCCTTTCCTTGTCCTAACTGAGTGATGCTGGATGAGCACAGGTGATCTAAAGTGGGATATGAATCCTTCTTTGAGTGCATGACTTCTAGCAAGCCTGACATCACAACCTAGGGGCACACGTCCAGTATCTGGCTCATAGACATGCCCTGTTTGGCCTACAGAAAGATCTTTTAAGTTTATTTTTAAATTTTGAAACAGTGGACAGCATTTATGAATTAGGAGATTTCACACAAAAATCCAGATGTCCAGATATATTAGTTTGCTTGGACTGCCATAACAAAATACCACAGACTGAGGGGTTTAAACAACAGAAATTTATTTTCTGGCAGTTCTAGAGGCTGTAAGTCCAAGATCAAGGTGCCAGCAGGGTTGGTTTCTGATGAGTCCTCTCTCCTTTGCCTTTGCAGGAGGCTGCCTTCTTGCTGTGTCCTCATGTGGCCTTTTCTCTGTACATGTGTGTTCCTGGTGTCTCTTCCTCTTCTTATAGGGACACCAGTCCTTTTGGATTAGGGTCACCCTTATGACCTCATTAAACTTTAACTACTGCCTTAAATAGCCCTGTATCCAAATATGGTCACATTGGGGGTTAGGGTCTCAACATATGAATTTCACCATAATTTCAGTTCATAACAGCAGATTTCAGTTACCCATTGAACAAATGTTTATTGAGCACTTATTACCTGCAAGGCATGGTTCCAGGTGCCTAGGATATAGCAGTAAATAAAGTAAAACCTGCCTTTTGGGATAATATAGGTGAGAAGTGATAAATGCTATACAAAAGAATAAAAAGCAGAGTAAGGAAGAAGGTCCTGGAGAGCTGGGGTGTGGGGAGGGCAGATGGCAGAGGGTAGTTAGTTGGAGTGAATCTCATTGAGAGAGTGTAGATTAGAACAAAGACCTGAAGGTGGTGAGGGAATGAGCCATGGGGATGTCTGGGGCAAGAGCTTGCCGGGCAGCATGTGCAAAGGCCCTGAGACGAGAGTGTGGCTGGTATGTTTCAGGATCAGCAGGGAAGCCAGAGTGGCTGGGACAGAGCAAGCAGGGTGGGAGTGATAGGAAATGAGGACACAGAAATGGCGGCAGTGGGGGAGGAGGAGCAGATCATGACGGGCTGACAAGCTTTTGTCAGGACTTCAGCTTTTACTCAGAGTGAAATGGGAAGACTGCTCTCCTAAAAAAATCAGAAGACTAGGCTACACTGTACCCAGTTCCTCCAGGGCAGGAGGCGGCTGGAGCTCAGAAGCAGCTTTCTCCTTGGCATTTCCCCCTCCTGTTTGCCACAGTCTCTGCTACTCCCTGCTGCACCCACCCTGGCGTGCTTCACTCACAGATGTTTCCCATATGGTCCCTAAAGGTATTTAAAGATGCAATTCCTGTTTTGCAGATTAATGTGTCTCAGGCAATGGCATTCTTGGGAATTCCTTTGAGCGAAAACTTGGTCCTGGTTTGCAGAGAAAACACATGCATCACTGGGGCCCCTGCTAGTCTGGATTGATGCTGGCTGTATCACAAGTCGTTAGAGGCATACTGAATCTGGTGTGGAAAGATCCATCATGACCCCCCCTTGTCAACTTGCCTCACACTTCAGAGACGCCTCCCACACTCTGTCTTGGAAGTACTTGGCACTGATGTGGGGCTTAATTAAAAGAACCAGCTTCCCTCCACTGAGAATGGATGGGCTGGGCTGGGCTGGGAAGAGGACACGGGATTCTCCGGTCTCCTCAGCCAGGGTGGTTGAATTGGAATGTTGCCAGGGCTGGGGCTGCATCAGGCACTTGGAAAGCTGCACGTCTTAGGAGAGTAAGCTTACAAGTGGACATGCCTTCACATGGGGTAGCTTTGCTGTAATCTCCATGGGGGCAGAGGACCCTGCAGGACATTTCAGTGCTATGATCCTGGCCCTGAGCCCAGCCCTGGGCGTTGGAATGAAGGTTAGGGAGGGGACATGATCATAGAAGAGATGAACCTGAGCTACAAATATTGGTCAGATCCCCAGTCCTCAGCAACGGCGTGAGGTAGAGATTTTTGTCACCATCCTCAGAGTAATGACAGACCGGTGATGATTTAAACGAGATAATGGGATATTTTCAAGACTTGAGCTAGTGGTTCTCAGCTGTGGCTGCTTTTTAGAATCACTTCAAGAGCTTAAAAAAATTGATGCATTGGCCCCATCTCAGGCCCATCAAACCAGAGTCTGTGGTGGAACAGCCTGGACATTAGGATTTTTTAACTCCCAGATGATTCTAAAGTGCAGCCAGGATGGAAAACCAGCACTTTGGTCACTTGGGCACCATTTTTGTGGTTTTTGTCATATCCGACCCCAGTACAAAAACAAAAACAAGATAATGTTCTCAGTGCTAGCTATTTACCATTGCCCGCCAAAGACTGTGGGCCGGAGGTCACTCTGTTAGAGAGGAAGATTAGCAAGCATCGGAGGGCACCAAACTGACACTCCCTTTCAACGCAAACACGAACGAACACATTTAAAGGGGGACACCCTTCTTACTACCAGCTTTGGCGTTATTTAATCCCATGGCCAGGCGCCCCTCATGTCATCTCCGTGTGTGCCCATCACCGACGCGTGAGCCCTGCACTCAGGGGAAACGCTGAGAGAACGCGTGTGCCTGGCGCCCGGGCCAGAGTCAGATCTTTCTTTCCCTTTTCCCTTTCCCTCCTTCTTTCTTCTTCTCCTTGCTTTTCTTTACCTTGCTCTCCTTTTCTTTTCCTTGGGTTTCATCTTTCTCCTCCCTTTTCCCCTTTCTTCCTCAAATTTTACAGAATCGCCTGTAAGTGCCTGCACCCTCCTCTCCAGCCCTCTTCTTGGGGCTCAGCCCCTCCATTGCTCCTCGGCACACGTTACCGCCGCAGCCCCCAAAGCACGAATCTGAGCAGGTCTCTCTCCTGTTCTGGGACCTCGGTGGCCTCAGACCTGCTCTTGCTCTTGTGCTTGAGCCCCCTCCTACCAACCTCCTCCTCCAGGACCTTCCCACTGGCTGGTGAGGTCCACTTTCCAAGCCCGCAGGGTACCCTCTGTCTGTTTACTCACGCTGTTTCATCTGCCCGAATGCCCACCCTCCTGCATCCCGTTCAGTCCAAACCATATGGGATCTGGGAAGCCTTCCAGGGCTCCCTTTGTGCACTGCCTTGAACACTTTATCCCAAAGCCTGACTGGCCCTACTGCTTCCCGTCCTGTGTGGACCGGAGTGGAGGGGTTGAAGGGGGAGGCTCGAAGCTCCACCGCCTGGTTTCCATTCCTGCCTCGGCCACTTGCTGACGGTGATCTTGGGCAAGTCACTGAGCTTCTGTATCTCACTTTCTGTGTGTGTGAAAGGGAGACCGTAACTGCACTGATGCCACGGGGCGGTGGTGTAGATGAAGTGAACGAACGCCCAGCGCCTAGCACGGTGATTATTCAGGTGTGACTGTTGGTGCACATGTCTACCCTCTCTGAGCACTCTTCCTGGGCAGGATCCTGACCCATTCAGCTTCATGCCACCCATGCTCTGTGCCAGGCCCCGTACAGACGTACACTCCAGAGTGAAACAGCCAAGGAGGAGGAGAGAGACTCAAACCCCGTGACAGTGGCAAAGGCCGACGTGACAGCGAACTCCTCTCGCCATTGCGGACCCGTCCGGGCTGCCTCACTCAGATCCCCTGTCGTGAGGTGACAGAGGTGTCCAGAGGACCTTCGGGCGTTATTGAGATGGCACGACCAACTAGTAAATTGTCTCACTGGCCCCCCAAAGCCTCCTCTCACATGTCATTTTTCCAGGAATCCCAGCGACCCTTATTTCTCCGTGATGCCAACTGGACGATAGACTGTGGTGTTCCCTGCTTCCCCGGAGCCCTGATGATTCATCCAGGGCCCCAAATCTTCCTTCGTCTGTGCTGCCTAGGGAAGTGATTTCTGTATCTGAGGATGGTCTGCCTAAGGCAGGAGCCGGCCTGCTCTTTCTCCCTTGCTGTTTGGAGATAAATTAAATAACCAGGAGGAAGTTATCCCACAGCCGAGGAGCTGAAGCCAGCAGGTCTTGGAGCCTGGTGGGAAGGAGAGAACGGTAAGCCCCTAGGGGGAGAAGTGGCTGGGGAACCTTCATCCTAAGGAAGCACCTGTGGACTTCACGGGAGCTGGGGCTGTTGGCTCTCACTGCAAAACCCTAAAGGCCCCAGGAAACGGGAAAGAAGAATGTTTATGTCCCCCTTCCTGTGTGCCCACCTTCATTTAATTTGATGCTTACAACATAAGTCAGGAAATAGTCTACATTTAAGTAAGTAGAAATGGAAGCTAAGAGAGGTAAAGTGACTTGCCCAGGGTCACTCAGCTAGTAAATAACTGAGTTGACGTTCTAATTCACATCTGTCTAATTCTCTTTTTACCATTTCATGCTGCCAGAAGAGACAAAGAAAAGGAGTTGCCACCTCATGGGGCCAGAAAACTAGGACCTGCTGGGGCTTCCTCCACTACTACTACTGCCACCTGACATTTAGTGACTATTTATTAGTGACTGCTGTGTGCAGAGCACGCGTTGTTTCATTTCACCCACACTCCACCCTGTGAAGGTGACAGCATTACACCCACTTCATATCGGAGGAAATGAAGCTCACAGTGGCGAGACAACAAAGCCCGGGGCCATCTGGATTTTTTTTCCCATTGTGTCCCATTTCCCTTAACTGATTTTCCCCCTGTTGGTTGGAAGCTTTGGGGGATGTAATTTTATCTCTACTTGCGGTAGCCTGGGAGGCCTCTTAGCACAGGGCCAGGAAGAGCCCTGGAGGGTCCCACAGAACAGCAGCTTTCCCACCATGCTTCATGGGGCTCCAGGGGTCCACAGAGCTGTCCTAGGCAGTAAGGAGAGGGGACGGGAGCAGCAGAGCTTCGGGACCATGGGTCAAAACAGCCAGAGCTGCCTCTCCCTCATCTGTTTTGTGAACTGGGCTCCCACAACCCATGACGGTTGGGGAAAGCTTTCCACAGCACGGCATGGCTGCAAGCAAGAGTCAGACAGCCCTGGTTCAAATTCTTGCTCTCCACTCACTAGCCTGAGCAAGTGACCTTGGGCAAAGTACTTAATCTCTCTGTGTCTCAGGTTTATCAACTGTAAAATGGAGAAGATAATAATAGAACCTGCCTTACAGGCTTCTTTTGAGAATTAAACGTGCCGGCCAAGTGCAACTCTTCTGTCTGGAACATAGTAAATACCAGTAAGTGTTAGTTCCGCTCCTCCCCATGCCTCAATTTACTTAATCCAAAATGTCACCTTGGGCAAACACTCATTTTCCAAAAAGGATGGAAAAGATCTAAACCATTTATTCCTCCATCCAATCAGCCATCCAACTGGCTTAACTGTTGTTTGTGCACCTACTATGTGCCTACTACTGTGTCAGGGGCTCGAGTTACAGGAGTGAAGTGAGGGCCGGGTGCAGAATGTTCTATGCTCTCTGCCCATGAATCTGCTCATCCATTTATCCATCTGTCCACTTGTCCATCCATCCATCCATCCACCCATCCATCCACCCATCCATCCATCCATCCATCCACCCATCCATCCATCCATCCATCCATCCAAGTATTCACTAAGTACTGTGTGTCAGGTATATGCGGTGACCTGCTTGGGTATTTCACCGTATCTCATGCTTGCTTCTAAGTCTGCATCCCTTCCCCTACCACTTGGCCTTATAGGTATTCTTCATCTTGGCTCTAGCACCTTATATGTCCTCCTAGTCAGCTGGGTAGCCCCAAACACGCGGTGGGCAAACTGCCAATAGAGAGGGTGAGATGTCAGTTACCCCAGTGGTTATGGGTGCAGAGTATGGGGTGGACCTCTTTACAGGCACTTCCATGATATTTTATTTTGTTTTACATTGTGTTGTATTGCATAATCCCTGATCTTGTTCTAAATGTCCTTCTGAATATAGGAAAAAAGAATGTGTCCTAAACACAGAACAAGGGGCATCCCCAATGAGAGGGGACATATGAAGATTGGGAATTGATCCCCACGTGGCACAGTAGGATGACAGAGTGACAGGTTTTGCAGTCTCTCCTCTCCCTCTGTCTCTGTTTCTCTCCATGTGTACACGCATTTGTATGTGTATGTTAGTGACATAGCCACATTGGTATGTGTGCTTTGTGTGGAGACATATGAACATGTGAATGGATAAGCAAGCATGCATAGGGTTGGAACACGTGCATATCTGAGTGTGCGTGAAAATACATATAGGCGCATGGGTGTCATGTGCATTCATTGACATGTAAGTGTGTGTTTCTATTTGAGCCAGCATGTTGATGTGTGAGTATGGGTACATGGGCAGCTGTATCCACGAGCAGCTAGTTTTCCCCACATCTATTACTCTATTCTTCTGTGATGATAGACTTTTTGCTAGGTATGTGGCTTCTCAGAACAAAGGTGGCTTTCCAGTCTCCCCTACAGTGAGGCATGGCCATGTGACTGAGTTCTGATCAATAGGGTGTGAGCAGAAGTGATATTAGCAGCTTCCAGGCATGACTCTCCCCATTCCTCTCTTTTCCCCACCCCTGCCCCCCACTGGTCACAATGAAGGTATGAAGATGAGCCCTCTTGGACCACACAGTGAAGGAAAGACCCTATGTGTGGAAGAACGGCAACACAATGGGAGATCCTGGGCCTCAGGCTCCCTGGAGCCTTCTTACTGGCTCTGAACTACTTATGTCCAGATTGTTTCATGAGACAATGATGAGCTTCTTATTTAAGCCACCTCCTTTTGGTTATAGCAGCTACAGAAGCTGTACTAGGCTATATCTAATTACAATGTATGTATATGCACATAGTTCTAGTAAAAGTAGTTTCCTCCTTGTAGAGTTTGAATGTCTCAAATTAGCTACCTGCATGTTATCTGGTTAGAAGGCTCTGCCTGGAATCTTGTAAATTGTTTGGCATTTTTGAAAAGGGAAGGACGTGAGGCCCCAGCTCTAGGGCCGTTTGAGAGGCTCAGGAGAGTAAAAAAGGCATCTGCCTTCTAGCTAGAGATCTGACCACTGCCTGTGTGACCGCAAGCAAATCCTCCGTTCTTCCCACCCAGGCTATGGTTTCTTTCTGCTAGAATGAAGGAGTTGGAATATGTCATCTCTATGGATTCTTTCCAGCTCAGCGGTTTTATGATGGCAGCTTTGACATTATTCGGAATTCTCTTGGCTTCTGGTTCCCAGTAGTTCTCGGTATATTCCTAGGAAGATGTATCTAACTGGAAGGCATATGGGTCCTGATACTTCAGGTCAGAGAGAAGTCCTGCAGCCAGCCACATGCACAGAGGCCCGTGGACCTTCGGCTTCACATGCCTTGAAGACCCGCAGCATCTGGCTGTCTTAGCCGAAGATTATTGGTGAAACAGGCATGAATTTGCTCCATTGTGCTGGGGTGCAGAAAACCTCACCTGTCTTCATTTTTCTAAGTCAAATAAAATCGGACTCCGAGACCCCGCCCACATGACTGATGACATGTGCCGTATCTGTCATCACTAGGCTGCCCCCCCACCCCGCCCCATGGGATTTTATCAAATCCCGGAGTTTATTTTGATGCCAGTGGGGGCTTGGTCCTCACCCATCTGTTCTGGGAGATGCTTTCCATAGTTGAGCTGTGGCTCAGATACAGGGATCTCCCTATAGCCTTTGCAGTCAGGGTTCTTGGCCATCACCCCTAGGATCCAGGAGTCACCCCATCAGAGGGTTGCCTCATTTAGGGCACTGCAGGTCTCTGGCGCTCATGGTCTGCCTCCCTCCACCCTCTGGGTCCTAGGATCTCCAGTTCTCCCCAGGGTGACACTATTCCCTCCTCCATTCACAGCGCCCTTCTCCTCTCGCTCCTCTATGACAACTCTAGCTTAATTCCATGGTCAGTCTAACCTACCCACTAAAGACATGAGTGGAGCTTTCTTCTGAAGGACTCCTGGAATGCAAAGAAGTTCTGGACACTCCTCTTCCCCCCGACTAGCCTAGACCTTCAACTGACATTGTCCCAGAGAAATATAATTTGAGCCACATATATAATTTAAAAATTTTCTAGTGGCCACGTTAAAATAGTAAAGCAAAATGGATGAATTTATTTTAATAATATATTTTATTTAACCCAAGATAGCCAAAACACTACCATTTTGAACACGTAACCAATGTGAAATGATTACTCGGCTATTTGATGTTTGATTTTGGGGCTACACCGTTGCAACAGTGTGTATCTTACGTTCACAGTGCACCTAATTTGGACTAACCATGTGTCAAAAGCACACAACAGTCACATGTGGCTAGTGGCTACCTTAGAACAATAAGTGGAATCTTAGAACAATAAAGCAAAAACAGAAATGTGGCTGTTCTTTCAGGAGGTGGGGAGAAAGAGAAAATTACTTCTCATCTTTCTCTCCTTGAGCAGAGAAACAAGACAAAAATTAATATCTCAATAGATTATCTTGACACATTAGGTTACTGAGAACAGAAATCACTCAAAATAACTTAAGCAAAATGGGAACTTTTTTGGAAGGATACACGAGCATCTCAAGGAACCCAGGAATGGGAAATACAGCATTTCAGGAATAGAAAGGCCAGTGGCACCAAAGGCAGATTCTTTCTATTTCTGTCTCTGTTCCTTTCTCTGGGTGTATAACTTTCTCTGCTGCAGGTTGTCTCTTGTCCCCTCTGTAGTAAGACTTTACTCTTTTCTCTCAGGGATTGCCTTTCTCCATTTTCCACCTCAGAGAGCAGGCTGACTGGCCCTGTGGCCCTGAATTCACCTATTGCACAAGTCCAGTACTTGTGGACTTGTGCTAACCGACCCAGTCTCTTCATGAGTGTCAAGTCCAAATTTGTGAGAGGAGGAATTTGATGGGCTGATCTCAGCCAATGGCTTGGCTTCCCCTGGTCAGAGTTTTCCCTTATCCAATCAGATGTGTCCAGGGAAGGGTGGAGTCACTCACAGTGTTGGGATGACATCAGCAGCATCCCAACTGATGGATGAGGAGGCAGTTGTTAGAGAACAGGGATGTGGGTTGGCGAATGCCCACAAAGCATCTACTTCAATGATGAGTAAGGAGTTGAAGCACTAAATGTTCAAGGCTGCTCATTTTCTACCCAGTAAAAATCCAGCAGAAACAAAACAGCCTCCAGACTTTTGTATTGGACAAAAATGGCAGCTTGAATACACCCATGTTCATAGCAGCATTATTCTCAATAGCCAAAAGGTGGAGGCAACCCAAGTGTCTACCAATGGATGAATGGATAAACAAATCTAAGGAAATTCTGACACATGCTACAACATGGATGAACCTTGAGGACATTATGCTGTGTGAGCTAAGCCAGCCACAAAAGGCAGACACTGTATGATTCCACTTATGAGATATCTCGATTAGTCAATCACAGAGGGAGAAAGTAGAATGCTGGTTGCCAGGGGCTGAGTGGGGGGAGGGGGAAATGGGGAGTTGCTTAATGGCTACAGTTTCAGTTTGGGAAGACGAAAAAATTCTAGAGATGGATAGTGGTGATGGTTATATAACCATATCAATGTACATAATGCCATTTAACTGTACACTTAAAAATGGCAAATTTTATATTATGTGTATTTTACCCAATTTTAAAAACTATTGTCTTGACACCTAGGTTTATTTTAAAGACCTGGTCATTGGTTAAGGGAATTAGGAAAAAGCAGATCCGCTTCCTCTGGGATTTTCTCTACTCTTACAAAGAAGGAGTTGTTCCTGGATCACACTTGAGGTAATTAAATCTTTTTTGCTCACATTAAATTATACACAGTTCTCTTCTTCTTTGGCCCAATTCTAGGGGTTACTTATAAACAAACAGGAAGTCCAGGTGATAACATAATCTTTTACACTGTAGGTTTAACTAAAACACAACTGTTCTCAGAATGGGCACTCCCTGAAGGGAGAATTTATGACAGGTTATAAAAGAAAATATATTAAGTTATAAATCTTTGCAATGTGTTTCTGCCTCGGGCCCACCTTGCTTGCTTTCTTTTCTGGTACAGTATCTAGGTGAGGGTAGAAAAGAAAAACTGGCAAAAGCCAGAGAGCTGAGCCTGAAGAGGGGAAGGAAGAAAAGCAGAAAGGCTGCCAGGGGTTGATTTATGAGGGAGTTTTAGGGAGGGCGGAAGGAGAGAAGAGAGACAGGCTGGGGAAAGGATTTCTGAGTTTTGCTGTGCACTATGAAGGTCTTTTCCCCTTGGCATTTTTAGCAAAAACTGCAGCAGATGTAAATTGCCTTTCAACTACTATTTATTTGAATGTCGTAAGGAGATGAGGTAAGGCACAAGGTGACAAGGCTGCAGCTGGGTCATGTTTGCATCCCCAGGACCTAGGAAACTGTCTACAGCCGTGCCTGGGTCGGTTGGATTTGACAGAGGGGTGATTCCTGCCCCCTTCATTAGGCTCCTGTCCTCATCGGCTCCCTTCCTCTCCTTACACCACCCAGCATCTTGTGAAAGTCCCTTCTGAAGTGATCAACTGAAAGAAGCAAAAGCAGTCCCCTCTGTGAGGGAAAGACTGCAGCAATTATCACTTTATGTCACCCTGGAGCTCTGTGAAAGAGCTGAAGCGAGGAAAGATAATGGTGGTGACAGAAATTATGTGGAGAATAGCTGTATATCACTTCATTTAGTACAGGGGGAAGTCAGAATGTTCATAAAAGTCGATTTGATCTGAAAGCAAATACCTTAAGTCATTCAGACTCAGTCTTGTTGGACCGTAAAGCCACTGGCAATATTTTGTATAAAGGACTCTATAGAAAAATAAATTATATTTATTGAATTGGACTTCAAGTAATAACCCTGCCACCTACTTTTTTTTTTCCTGGCCCTCCATGTCCTATGAATTTTAATGAATTACAAAAACTTCTATGGCAACATAATCACTTAAACAAAAAACTATCCAGGTAATAATACAAGCACCTTTATTAAGAAAAACTCATTCGCCTTTTAGGTTTGATCATTATTTTCTCACTGCTCCGATTGCCTTTCTCCAAAATCATGTTCAGAATAATACCGTTTTGTTTAAGGCTCCAGGTGTTCCTTGGAACCTACCATTTGATTCTACAGGGAACTCACTCTTGGATGCTTTTGGTCAGATTCCTTCCACCTCCAAGCTCTGAATCTTGGCTTTTTGTGGTCAAGCCTAATGCTGTACCTGTCCAACCCAGTGCCTCCTTCTTACAGAAAAGATGCAGGGAGCTTGGCTGAGGAGCATCCCAGAATCATGGCAAACCAGAAAACAACACATTCTTGGAATCCCACATAACTGTTTAAGTCTTGCTTTCTTGACCCTGATTTGCCTGCATTGCCCCTTCTGAAGACTCAGCTCAGGTTTCACTTCCTCCAGGAAGCTCTCTCTGATTTATCCCCAGGCCAGGTTATGTTATGTGCCTTTCCCATAGGCTCTGTGCAGTGAGCGTTTGTTGAAATTTGGATCCTTGGGATCTTTGATCTCCCTTTGTTTGAAGAATCCATCCATTCATTCATTTATTCAACAATGTTTATTGAGAGTCTACTACGCTCCAGACACTGTTCTTGGCACTGCGGACTCAGCAGTGAATAAACTGGACACAGATTCCTTCCAAATGGAGCTTACATTTGAGAAGGGAAGTATAGACAAGTATATAAAGAAATAGACATATAGTATATGAGATAATAATAAGAGCTATGGGGGAAAATATAGCATGGAAGGGTGGTAACAAGTGCTGTGGGAGGGAGGTATTAGAGGGTTTTTTCCCCTTTTCTTCCAGCTTTATTGAGATATAATTGACATATAAAGTTGTATAAGTTTAAGGTGTACAGTGGGTTGATTTGATACACTTTGGTCTCACTGAGAAGGTGATATTTGAGCAAAGCCCAGGAGGACTTGTTCTTACGCATGAGTTTTGGTGGTGGGAGACAGAGCTGGCCTCTATCTGCGGAAACTCAACAGGTGAGATGCTTACTTTCCCAGCATGCCTTGCAGCTAGAGTGAGCCAAAGACTTTTTGCTTTAGAATCTGGAAAGTTAAAAAAGCTGGGACATTGGGGAAGCCATCCTGCCATAGCTGTGCCAACAAAATGCTGGCTCCCGGGGCATGGGGCAGGAGCCCAGTGCAACTTATAGTGTCCAGTGCTGGAGTAGTGCTGTTAAACTTTAACAGCCAGTGTTCACTGACTGCAGTTGCAGAGTCCTCATCATAGTAGATTTGAGACTGAGATACTAGCTACAGCTGAGCCTCCCTTTTCCTGTCTGTTTTCTGAGCCTTGTTCTTTAGGCTCTCTGGTGCTTCTGTGGGCTCCCTGGTATTTTTCCAGTAAATTTCTTTTCTGCTCAAATAAGCCAAAATTGGCTTCTGTTGCTTGCAACCAATGACTCTGACCGCCTGCCACATCTCATTCCATCCTGTCCTGCCTCCATCAGTGTTTCTATCTCAATGTATTGTAATGCCTTGTTCCTCTGTGTGTCTCTTGTTTACCACGAGCTCTTGAAAAAAGGGACCACATACTTATTATTCATTGTCATGCCTCTGGTTTCTAGCCTATGCTTGCCACATAGTAGGGGCTCAGTATTTTTTGTTGAATCTAGGAATGAACAAGAAAAGGAAAGAATGCATAAATGGAACTTCCAAGTCTATGCTTTTCTTCACAGTATCCTTACTTTCAAAGTCCAGAAGCCATATCTAACCATGCCAAGGCAGCTCTGTTACTCAAAGTCTAGAGCCCGTCTCCTGCAGCAATCATGCAGATCAAAGGTGATTGCTTCTCCATTACTGGCTAAAACGGCCTTCCATTAGGGTGCAACTGCAGAACCCATTGCTTTTAGGAAAGGGAAAACACATGTCAAAATGAGTCCTCAACATCAGTTCAAAGAAGGGAAGGTGAAAATTTATTGATTATGCAGTATGCAACCAGGACTTCTGGACTCCATTTCTGTAGAGCCGATGATCTTGGGTGCATCATTACATAAGCCTCAGTTTATTCTTCTGTAAAATGGGGAGATTGAGTTTCTCACTAGGTGCACTATTGACAAATTGGGCTGCATAATTCTTTGTTTTGGGGATAGTCCTGTACATTTTAGAATGTTTAGCTGCAACCCTGGCCTATTCAATAGATGCCAGTAGCATTCCCCTAATTGTGACAAGTCCCCAGATATTGCCAAATGCCCCCCAGGATGTAAAATTGCCCCCAGTTGAGAACCACTGAATTAGATGATATCCAAGCAGATTACAAGTTCTAGGGTTGAAGCAAGAGTTGGAGCTTGTTCTTTGCCATATTCTAGCACCTAGCCCTGTGTGGCATCATAGTAAGCATTCAATACAAGCTGAGCAAATGAGAAGAAATATATAGTTCCTTTCAGCTAGATAACTTCTTTAGCATCAAAAGAATCATGTAGATGGCAATGATACTGATTACTCATGTGAACACCCCTACTTGGGTACTATTTAACATTCCTGGATAGAAATGGGCTAAGGCACTATTATAAAATGGGTCCATCTTCCCACTTTGGCAACAAAATAGTGATTATAATTGTCAGGGATGATCCACCTAATCCTGATAGTTATCTCAACCATATCCCCCCCAGATTAATTCTGAATTTTATGAATATGACAAAAAGGTTAGTTGAGAAGAATGAGTCTAAATTTTGGAATGAGACTTGTATACAGTTTATTGTTCAGTTAGCATAAAATATATATGATTATGAATATTAATTTCCAATTCCAAAATTGTTCATTATCTTTTGCTATGTGTGACTAAGAAAGTGGTTTCTATCCAGTCCATCCAGGACTTTCCTTCCCTTATTTTTCATCTTATACTTATCTACTTTTGGCATTCTACACTGTCTGATAGGAATTGCATTGACTATATAGATCAGTTTGGGGTCTATTGCCATCTTAACACTATCAGGTCTTCTAATCCAGGATCATGAGATGTCTTTCTATTTATTTAGGTCTTTAATTTCTTTCAACAATGTTTTGTAAAATTTTGCACTTCTTTTGTTAAATTTATTCCTAAATGTTTTATTGATGGTATCGTAAATGGAATAGTTTTCTTAATTTCATTTTTGGATTGTTTGTTGCTGGTATATAGAAATGCAACAGATGTTTTGTATATTGATCTTATATCCTGAAACCTTGTTGAATTCATGTATTCATTCTAACAGTTTCTTATATGCAAAAAATTCTTTAGTGGATTTCTTATATGCAAGATCACAACATCTGCAACAGGGATTGTTTACCTCTTTTTTTCCTAATGCCTTTTATTTCATTTTCTTGCCTAATTGCCCTGGCTAGAGCCTCCAGTACAATATTGAATAGAAAAGGTAAAAGTGGACATCCTTGTCTTGTTCCTCATCTGAGAGGGAAAAGATTCAGTCTTTCACCTTTAAGGATGATGTGAGCTGTAATTTTTTTTGTAGCTGCCCTTTATCAGCTTAAGGAAGTTCCCTTCCATATCTAATTTGTTGAATGTTCCTATCATAAAGGGGTGTTGAATTTTGTCAAGTGCTTTTCTGTATCTATTCAGTTAATCATGTGGTTTTGTACATTGTTCTATTTATGTGCTGTATTCCATAACTTGATTTTCAGTTGTTAAACCTACCTTGCATTCCTGGGTTAAATCCCACTTGGTCATGATGTATAATCCTTTTTATATATTGCTGGGTTCAATTTGAAGTATTTTTTTTAGTATTTTTACATCTGTATTCTTAAGAGATATTGGTCTGTAGATTTTTTTCTTTTGATGCCTTTGTTTTTTTGCATCAAGGTAATACTGGCCTCATAGGAGGAACTGGAAAGTATTCTCTCCTCTCCTATTTTCTGGAACTGTTCATGAAGAAATGGTATTAATTCTTCATTAAATGTTTAATAGAATTCACCAGTGTATCCATCTGGTCCTGAGCTTTTCTTTGTGAGCAGTTTCTTGATTGATTATTCAATCTCTTTACTTGTTATAGGGCTATGCAGATTTTCCGTTTCTTCATGAGTCCATCTTGCTTTTATAAACGGTGTTTTACTGGAACACAGCCATACTTATTCATTTACAGACTGTCTATGACTGTCCTGATGAAAAAATGGCAAAGTTGAATAGTTGGGACAGAGGCTATATGGCATACAAAGTCTAAAATATTTACTATGTGGCCTTTTACAGAAAAAGCTTACTGAGCTCTCTTGCAGAACATGCGGTTTTAAAGGAAGGCATGTATTGCACAATAGTAAATATCCCATATTTAACAAGTATCTGTTAGGTTAAACCATATGAAATTGCCATTTGTGCAGGTCAAAAATGGTCAAATATTGGCAGTTACATGTGGTCAATCTAATATAATTTGCCAAGCATATGAAAATTAATGGAATACAGGTTGTGCCCTCAAGGAGCTCCTGTTCAGTGGGGAACACACACACACACACACACACACACACACACACACACACACACTTACCCCTAATATCAGTGAATAGAGTAATTGCTAATATAGAGGCACGAACTAAGTATTGCAGGAGCACAGAGAAGTGTTGTGTAATTCTTCCCAGTAGTGATGAGAGGAAGGGGCTGGGAGCTGGAGGGGTCTCCAGAGAAGTGACTGTGTTTCTGGCCGCTGTGCATTTGAGCTGCACCTCAGAGGACATGCAGGGTTTCATCAGGTACAGAGGCATTTTCCAGAGTTTTCCTCAGGGCTGGGGGTGGAGTTGACCTTGAGCCATAAGAAACATGCTGCATGTCTTTTCTTCAAACAGCATTGTGGCAGACAATTCAGTGCCGGAAAATAGTTGCTTAGAATTACAAGATATTAAAGGCAAGTGAGTATGACTCCCTAATTTTTTAAATGAAGCCTGGAGGCAAAGTGATTTGCCCAAGGTCACTCAGCTGTTGACCAATTATTTTCTTGGCAGGACTAGAACCTGTTTCTCCTGACTGTCAACTCAAGGCTGTTTCCATTAGGCCACTTGGATGTGCAAGACGGCAGGGTCAGAAAAATCACTACTGGGGACACTGGCGACAGACAACCCTGGGTTTGAGTTCTGGCTCTGTCACTTACTGACTCTGTTACTCATCACAGGGTTTAAGAGCCTGAGTTGCCTCATATATGGACCCCCCAGAGTAGAGGTTCAGAGCTCAGAGTCTGAAACCAGACTCTCTGTGTTTCATTCCAGCACCACTAACTACTTACTAGCTGTGTGACCTTGGGCACATTACTTAACCTCTCTGGGCCAGTGGTATGGGGATAATTATAGTACTTACTTCACAGAGCTGTAGAACTGAGTTTAGGACTAAATGCATAAGCCACATAGAATAATGCCTGGGAAGTATAAAGTATTATATGTTAACATTATTATAATCAAAACAGTGGATTGTATGACTGTTATAAGGATGAATGAGGGTGATTAAGGTGAAAGCGTTTTCTAAACTTGTAAAACAATACAAGTAGATTTATTATTATTCTCTATGTGAATTAAAAGACCAGCAGCCTGGAGAATGAAGTTGATGACTGTCATTTATTAAAGACTTACTATGTGCCAGGGACTTTATTTCTATTATTTAAGCAGCACAATAATCCAGAGATGGTGGTTATTTTTTGCTGACAAGCGTGACAGGGTAGCAGAGCCTAGGAAGAAAGTACACAGACTATGGGGCGGACTGCCTGGGTCTGAAACCTCACTCAGCCACTTACTGGCTATGTGAACACAGGTGAGTTTGTTAAACTCCCCATGCCTCAGTTTCCCCGTCTGTAAATGAGAATGATGAAAATAGTAGTTTCTGCTTTATAGTTTGTTCTGAGGATTAAATGACTTAGTTTTGTAAAGTGCTTAGGACAGTGTTTAACACAAAGTATTTGCTTAAGAAAGAATGAAGGAAGGGAGGGAGGAAGAGAGAAAGAAAGAAGGAAGGAGGGAGAGAGAAAAAAGATGAAGGAAAAGAGGGAGGGAAGGGGCCCCAACAAGATTAAGTAACTTGTCCACAACACACGACTAATATATTCTAAAGTTGGGATGTGAAAGCCGACCTGTCTGGGTCCTCTCTGAAGTCTGTGCCCCTTCTACTCAACAAGGGACAAAGGCAGACACAAGAGATGTTTCAGGATATCAGGCAGAACCAATCATCCTGGTTCCAAATGGATGAATGATCAGGGAAGTCATGAGCCATTAAGTGGTGTTCAGAAAGGATAACCATCAGCTTGAGAGCTCATCCACTTGACATCCTTCTAGGGTCTCTGAGGCCACTTAGTGGACAGGTCCTTGCATTCCTCGCCAAGGGCTTGCTGTGCTGGAGCTCACAGCCCTGTCTTTGCTCTTCATTTGGCAATACTTTGGGAGCTCAGGCAGGGGCTCTGGGGCTTACGGTCCAGATCTAGAAGTTGCAGACCACAGGCAAAAACTGGCATTCCTCCTTGCCTGACATCTCATTTTTCCATCCTTCAGCTGCTCTCTCTCAGTTGGCGAGGGTCTTGGTGTGCAGTATGTGGCGGCACACAAGGCTGGGTCATCTATCGAAGTCTTCATTTGTGTTTTCTGCTCCTGGTACCTTATCTTCTGGAATTTAGGATGCTATTGATTTTAAGATGTACCACTACTTTGTATCTCACTAAGAAAAAACATCACACTACCAATTAAGCTATGACCCATGCTTATCATTTAGAATTTTACTTTGATATTCATGAAAAATGCCTGCTAGCCTTTTTGAGACATAGATTTGAACATGTATCACTCTAACGGATATATCAAAAAGAAAATTTTAGCAAAAAATGGTTTAGGATGGTCCTAAAATCTCTTCACATTCAATGCACGACTCTTGTGAATCACTTTTCAACTCAGAGTCATCTGTGGTCAACAGTGTCTGTGTTTTTCCACACAGTGTCAGCCTCTGTGCTGTTCGGAGTGTTGGTGGTGTGGCATTTCCTAGAAGAGAGCTCCATCGTTGTCACTGGGATTTTCTTCAGACCTCTGACACTCATTCTGCAAGTTATGATGTTGACATTTTCTAGATCTTATCAGGTCGTTGTAATGAAAGTTTTCAGATAACAACCGAGACTCATATCCCTTTCTTAGATGGTCCTCAATAGTTTGTTGACTGACAGGTCAAGGGGTTGTAGGTGTCCAGTCCTGCCATCTGGAGTGACAACCAAATTTGGACACGCACAGAAAATAATACCTATGTCTTGACGGCCACTGAGCAACGGCCATGGGAAGATGCCATCAATAGTGATGCCTCAGACTGTCAGAGATGTTAAGAGGCAGGAAAAGATTTATATCCTAGAATAGGTAAAATAAGGTGTTTTCCAAGAAGGTAACCACTCCTTTGTCTTTGCCTGGAAGATGAACCCCCTTCCTAGTTTTATTGCAGAGTTTATTGGGAAGATAATACTAGGTGGGCCCTGAAAAAGTGAGGATGGGGAGGCAAGATCTTTTGGGGGGGCAGAAGTGAGAAGGACAGAGAGAAGAGTAAATCCCAAGGATAGGAAGTTGGGCAGCCTCTGTGAGAGGCTGGAACCTGTGGCTGATCCATTCACAAGCCCTTGGGGAGTCAAGACCTCAAGGTGATGGTCAAGGTGCACCCACAGAGGTGTGCTTAGTCTCTGGGCTTCCAGCATCCTCTGGGGCCCATGGCCAAGCAAGACCCATCATAGTAGAGCTGCCTGACTCCAAAGAGTGAAGTGGCTCCCAGAATATTCTGCTCTTTCTAAGAACTTTGAGGTCCTTTCCTAGTCCTGGAGAGTGAGAAGAAGCTCTGATAATAACTGGAACTGAATTTCCTACCTGGCCAATGGGATGAGGCTGGGATTCAAGTTTGATTTAGAGAAAATACAGCACTGTGACAGCTTTTGTCCCCTTAATTTATAGAATAAGAGCTAGAGTCATACCTGTTGCATGTCTGTTAAATATGTTAAAGAACTTTTTTTAATTGAAAAGCTGCTCTGGATGGAAATGATCCTTGAGTCTAGCCCCAGTTCCCCCAGAATCTCTCTGTGTGGCTTCATTGTGCTTTATATGGTATTTCTCAATGGGTAACTATAGGACTTTGGGGCTGGACAAATCCTTCACATTGCAGATTATTTTGCAATCAGCTACTTCCGCTGTCAATGGTGTCCGCTTAGTCACTATGACGACCCCAAATGCTCCCCACATTTCCAAATGGTCCATGTCAGGGAAGTGCCACCTCTGGTGGAGAACCACTAGGATAATGGGCTACAGCCATGGCGTTGCTGAGTGATGTTTAAACTCTCTGAGCTTACATTTCATTCATCATTGCCATTGCGATAATTTAAAGATAAATTCTGGGCAGCAAGAAAGTAAGTACAACAAAGAAACAAAGAAATGGCAAAACAACCAACTGCATAAAAACATCAAATTCTCTGAGAGCAAGCATGGGAGAAATCAAATATGCGTTATTCTTAGCGCTGCAATGGTTATTCTTAGGATTGCTAAAAATGCAAAAAACTCTAAACAAGTGCTACTTATCTGCTTTCTGCTCAACATAATCTGGGAAACTGAAAAAAGAAAATACAATCATAATGATTACCTAATTTCAGACGAGTGGCCATGAGAAAAGCACTCCTTTTGGTGAGGGGAAAGGAAACAAAAGGACGCTTTACTTCTCTAGCATTTTTTTATATGCCAGGTACTGCAGTAAAGGTATTGCGTGGATTCCCATTTGATCTTCACTACAGTGCTGACGTAGCCATTGTCGTTCCCATTTCACGGGTGAAGGAGCCAAGGCTCAGGGAGCTTATCACCTGCTCAAGGTCATACAGCTAAGGAGGCATCTGAGAGCCATAATCTTTTCATCACAAAGCGCTCTCCAGGTTAAACCGGGAAAGAGTGTGTCAAGGCAGCTTTTAAGACAGCCTAGTTGGAAGAAAAAGTCAAATCATGATTGAGAAGGGGTGGTCAAGGCAAAGCTGGGGAGGTGGTCCTGAATGTGGACCGTCAGGTGAGCTGAAAACAGGAGAACCAGAAGCCAGGAGGGCTGAGCGCAGGGCTCAGTGGCAGGAATGAGAGAGAACGAGACATTTATAACTGGGCTTGTGGGCATTTGTGTGTGTGTGTGTGTGTGTGTGTGTCTGTGTGTGTGTGTATGGGTCCCTGAACCTACCTCTCTGGTGTCTCCTTTGCCTGGATCAGAATCAAGAATGGGAAAGGAGACTAAAAGCAATCATACGGTACTGATGGGCTAGACGATCAGCTGTGTTCCCAATGTGCTTGGCTTAAGGACGCGATCTGTGCTGTGTGCTTCTAAATGGAGACTCCTGCAGTAAGGAGAATTGTGCCCAGGCTCCTCTTGCAAGGCCACTGAAAGCTTTTGCTTCTTTAGATGCTCCTCCGGCGTGAAGCTGGGACAGCGATTTCGTTCCAGCCCTATCGGATTCGCCGTTTATTCCTGCTGGTTCAGCTCAATTACAGCCAGTTAGCTGACGCGGAAGCCGCTTGCCCAGTTCTGGGCACTGGATGATCACTGCTCCATCCTTGGGACAGTCCGTGCCAGCTCTCTCTGCCCTTCCAAGATTTCAGCTGATGTTGCTTCCTTGCTTTCCTTTTGTACAGGGCCACGACTTTCAGAATCAGTCGTTTCATTTTCTGTGCTCCAGCCATACTGAACACATCTCAGTTCTCCGAATGTGTCCGGCTCTCTCATGGCTCCAGGCCTTTTCACCTATGGGTCCCTCCACCTGTAACACTGTTCCCTCTCCCTGGCCTCTGTGCCTGGCCACCTCGTCCTTCAGATCTCAGCTAAGACAGCACTTCCGTCAAGAAGATTTTCTGATGCCCACAGGCTGGGCAGGGATCCATGCTGATGCTGCCTTTTCACCCTGTGTCCACACACCCCCTTCCCCCGCTCCTCAAATCAGGGCACTTACTTATCGCCCCTAAATAGTAATTATGGTTGTCTGGTTACCTGTTAGTTTGCTCTGTTAGGTGGTTAGCATTATGAGGGCAGAGACTCTATTTCTTTTATTTGATGTGTGCCAGATTTCAGTTCTTGAGATTCAATTTTGCAGCTATCTAGTTACTTACTGACAGTATTGGCATTCTTTGTTTAAATGCAGAAGGAAGTTCCAAAACCCCCTTAAGAAAGATTTGACTATGATTATATGAAATGAGTGGTGCCCACCTGGTTTAGTTTGATGAAAATAGAAAGCTTTCTTCTCCTGTCTTATTCTGGCATTAGACAATCTACTCTTTTGAGGAAATTGTCTTCTGTTGAGATGTACACATTCCTGGGAGGATTAATTAAGTCATTTGTTATGAATTAGTTTTTCTCAGTGGTCTCAAATCAGGCTGATCAGGGGGATTACCAAAAAAGTTAAAAAAATACAGATTCCTGGTCCCTACCCACAAAAATTCTGACTCAGTTGGATTCCAGAATGAATGGGTCATTAGCACACTTTTACTCAGCCAGCCCTTTAAAGGGAAAGCTTTTAACACCTGTAGAACAGTGTATTCTGATGGTAACTTAGAGGGTTAGATTTAGGAACCTACTTTATCACTGATTTACAACTAAATTAATCTCCTATGAGGAAGACTGTGGATTGGCTCGATCCACTTTCTTTCCAGCTTCCTTCCAAAATGCTTTTGTTCCCGGAAAGATAGAGACTACATCTCCCAGAGAGGGCTTCTGAAAATCAGACACTCTTGCTTGAAACTCAGATTCAGAAGTGAGTTAAGTAGGGGGCAAGGTAAGAGGCACCCTTGCTGGTGCAGTGCACAGCAGAGATGGCTCGGATCTCCAGCTGCAGATTAGTATGGTGGGAGCAGAAGTTCTTTGGGGCTCAATTCTGCTCTTTAGCTTTAGGAGTCACTCCAAGAAGCTCAGTCTAGAAGCTGTTTCTTCAGTTTTCCCAATGATTCTAAAATCCATCGCTGCACAAAGCAATGAACAGAGCCCAAAACCCAAGAGATTTTATGCTTTAGTAGCTGAAGTGGATTATGTTCTCTGCAACCAAGTCCTAGAAAATCACCTAACAATTCTAATTCAGACCTCAGACTTTACCATTCACGTCTATATCATTGACAACCTGGGGTCTTGGGAAAATGAGCTTCTGCCTACTAGCTGCTGTGGAGGGTCTTCTCTCCACAAAGTTTTGACCACTAAGCGGGTTGTACCATGATTCCATAAAGTCCAGAATTTTTTGCTTCCCTTGTGGTTTCCCCATCCTAGATGAAGGTCCGTCAATGACCTGTCTCTTCCGTTTCTAGAGCTTTCAGTCTTTTATCAGCAGTTAACCTAGTGCCTGGTATAGCATAGGTTCTTATAAACAATTGTTGAATGAGTTAATTAAATAATGAATTAATGGGGGAGTGGGTAAATGAGTGAGGGAGGGAGCAATGCATGTGAAATGGTAACACAACGCCTGGGACAGAGTGGGCACTCAATGAATAACTACAGAGTAAATAAATAAAGATATGAACAAATGGGTGGTGTGTTAGTACAGTGCTAAGTACATAGTGCTTAGTACATAGTAGGTGTTCACTAAATTTTTATTGAATGAATAAATGAATCATGTCTATGATTCTAGCATAGAGCCTGGCCTATAACATTTTAAAATAAATGAGTGAATGATAATTTCCTACATGCATGGATTCTTTCCCCTACTACTTCTGCCCCCACTCCCTCCCATTCACCTTGCCCAGGTTCCCATCTCTTGCCTTGGAACCTTCCTTGGCCCTACATGATCCATCAACATCCATTAATCTGTCTTCTGTCAGCCAACTTCTGGCTCATCCCCAACCAACATTTTCAAGAATCCATGTTTACATACCTTACAAAAATGAGGAGGTAAATAATAATGGACGTTGTCTACTACTTATTATGTCTTAAGCACATACTATGTGCTTTCTGTGTATCATCATAAAGCTTCACTACAGCATAAATATCTCCAGTTTTCAGATGAGGAAACTGGAAGTTAAGTATCACGTCCAAAGTCATACAGCTAGTAAGTGGATGAGCTAAAATTTAAACCTTGGTCTCTTTAATGCTAAAGCTACCTGCTGATTGTGTAGCTATAAAACAGATGTGAAACAGACACATATCTGCATCTGAATGCACATGCACTGACATTAGGGTCTTTCAACAGCGGCTCAGTGACATTCTGGAACTGAATACTTCTTTGTTGTAAGGGACTGGCCTGTGCCTTTTAGGATGTTTAGCAACATCTCTGGCCTCTACCCATTAGAAACCAGTAGCACCCTTCACCCCAATTTTGATAACTAAAAATGTCTCCAGATATTGTCAAATGTCCTCTGGGGGCAAAATTTGCCCTGATTGAGACAAACTGCTCTATATAATTGAAGACGAAGTAATTCAGCATATTTGGGATGTTGCAAGCAGGGAAGGTGCTCAGAGATAATGGGGCCCTAAGCTGGCCAAGACCTTGGTTTGGCTGACAATCAGATTGCCTGAGAAGTCCTCCCCAGGAATTAGGGGTCGACCTGTGCCCTGTTGGGACATGGGAACACCATGTGAATTCCACACCCTATGTGAATTCAGGAACTGGGATAAGGAGCATGTGGAAACAGTGGGGTGTAATGGGGAAAGTGATAGACTGGGAGCAGCACATGGCCCCAGCTTCAGGCTCACTACTACTTCATTACGTGCCTTTGGGCCCATCTCAATCATCCTATAACAGTACTAATATTTATTTATTTTTTTTATTTTTATTTTTAAATTTATTTTTATTTATTTATGGCTGTGTTGGGTCTTCGTTTCTGTGCGAGGGCTTTCTCTAGTTGTGGCAAGCGGGGGCCACTCTTCATCGCTATGCGCGGGCCTCTCACTATCGCGGCCTCTCTTGTTGTGGAGCACAGGCTCCAGACGCGCAGGCTCAGCAGTTGTGGCTCACGGGCCCAGTTGCTCCGCGGCATGTGGGATCCTCCCAGACCAGGGCTCGAACCCATGTCCCCTGCATTGGCAGGCAGACTCTCAACCACTGCGCCACCAGGGAAGCCCCAGTACTAATATTTATTGATGGTTATTATGTGCCAGACACTGGCCTTAATGCTACATATGTATTTACTCATTGAATCCCTATGACCATCCAATAGCCACTCCATTTTTGTGTGGGTAAGCAAACATGTGATGGAGTCAGAAGTCTCTATTTCCTCCGTGTATAAAATGAGGGGTTGGGATAGCTGATTTCTTAGGTATCTCCCAGTCTGAAAATTCTAGGATTCTAGGCAGTCATTGATGTAACATACATTTATTGAGCATAAATATAGGCTAGACAGTATGGGGCATGAATCTACTGCAGAAACTTCTGGTTCTAGAGCAGGAGATGAAAGACAAGCACAATTTTTATTTAAGAAATTAATTGTAATGGCCACTGTTAACTAAGTACCTTTTAGGTGTCAATCATGGTTAGGTGTTTGACCTACATTAACTTTAACCCTCACAATAAGCCTGAGGGGCCATTATCACCTTTTCTCAGATGAACAACTGAGGCTCAGAGAGGAGAAATGACCTGCTTGTGACTAGCAGAGCAAACTGAAATCAGAGAGGCTTAGAAAATGTTCTATTATGTGCAGGAGGTGGGAGGCGAATGTCTCATTCCAGGCTCAGAGAGGCCACCCTACCCCTCTGTCATTTGGGGGAGGGAGTGGAGGAGGTCAATGCAGACTCCAGACTCTGAAGACTTGGTTTCTTTGACTCAAGACTGTTGGAAACTTCGTGTCTTTCCCTCTCTCCTGAGAAAATCCATGGAGGGAGAGAGACTCTGGGTGGATGCCCTGAGGAGCTGGTGGCCCCATGAGTACAACATAAAGTGGTTTTCTCTTCCCAGCTTATTCCTGAGAACAGCCAAAAGGCCCAGGTGTGACTGGGGCTCCCTTTTCTCAGAACACCAGATGATGCTGTTCCCACCTGGTATCCATGGTCATATTGTCCCTATATCTGCTCCCTGCTGCAGCTATAAGCCTAGCAAGGTCCTTTCCCCATGCCTTGTTCATGCTCTTTCCTTAATGTGGTCTTGTCTTTCTAGTTCCCCCTCCCTGTCTAACACCACTTGGCAAACTCCTACTCATCCTTTGTGACACTCAAAATCACCTCCTCCCAGAAGCTCTCCATAATTCTCCCAGTTTAAGTGGCAGCTCCCTTTGTACTTCCTGAGCCCTTGGCTTACATCTTTATTTTCATAACGAGTATTCATATTAATGTCTTCCTTAGTCACTTGGAGTTTCCTAAAGGACAGAGACTTGTGCTTTATTTGTAAACTGTGTATCCCATTGTGCCCAGGTGATAACATGCATTCATTCATTATTCCACAAATAATTTTGAGTACAAAGCAAGCACTGTGCTAGAATTTGGGATAGGTAAGGTGAATTTTCTCTAATAACCTGGAACCCAGAGTCCACTGCAAGAGAAAAGCAATATAACAAAAATTGTGACTGAGTGTTCTAAGGGCTATAAAAGAGGTACATACAGGCGCAGAATGAAATAAAAGAGGGAGGCTGACTCTAAAGGAAGTCAGAAAAGATTTTCCAAAGGGAATGCTTCAGTTGGGCTTTGAAATATAAATATAAGTGAGAGCTTGTCAGGTAGACAAAGGGAGTGGAGAGGGAAGGCTCGCTAGATGGAGGGAACAGCCTGAGTGAAGGCCTGGAGGCAGGAAACAGTGAGGTGAGGTCAGGGCATTGTACCTTTAGCACAGATGAAGGGCAGAATTTGTGCAGGGGTCGCAGGGCATGTGGCAGAGAGGTAGCAATTAAGGGGGTAGGGAGTAAAGGATTCTGTATGCCCTACTAAAGAGTTTGAGTTTATTCTGATAGGTGATATGGAGTGTCTGTCAAGGCCACAGGCCATAGCTTGCTGCCAGCATCCATAGGCAGAGTCTTGGCAGCCATGTTTGTTCTGGATGAGCCCACATACTTGGGCTTAGCTGATTGGACCAGGGATGGACATCTGTCCCAAACTGGACCAACCCCAAATCCTCTCTCCCAAAATTTGTAATTAGAGATGAGAAAGAGTTTAGTCAGTCTCTCCTTGAGGCTTTGACATGTGAAATTACAAAGTAAGCTCCCTTTTTGGTTCATCACAGTTGATGTTATGAGCTGAAGTGTCTCTCCAAAATTCATATGTTAAAGTCTTTAACTCCCCAGTCCTAACTTCAGGATGTGACTATCTCTGGAGATAGTCTTTAAAGAGGTAATTAAGGTTAAATAAGGTCATTGTAGTGGGTCCTAATCCAATATGACTGGTGTCCTTATAAGAAGAGGATATCAGGACACAGATACACAGAGGAAAGACCATGTGAGGACGCAGGGAGAAGATGGCCATCTACAAGGTGAGGAGAGAGATCTCAGAAGAAACTAACCTTACTGACACCTTGATCATGGTCCTCTAGCCTCTAGAACTATGAGCAAATAAATGTCTGTTGTCTAAGTTACCCAGTCTGAGGTGCTTTGTCATGGCAGCCCTAGCAAACTCATACAGTGGGTCTCTAGCTAATTTAACCATTTGGGCATCTGGCTTGTGGTCTGCAGGTGGATCCCATCTCTTCTCAGTAGTCCCCAAATGGTGGGCCCTCCCTCAACCTCACAGTCTACAGTGGGAATGTTCTGATGCCTGGTGGTGCAAGAGGGGGCTCTTTCCCTCCTTATTTTGGAAACAAACTTGTTTGCTGTTCCCAAACTGAATGCATGTACACTGGACTCTGGTGGAAATTTGAGCAGCTCTTTGCTCAAGGATTCAGGTTCAGGTGCTAAGTACCAAACTATGTAGCTTCTGGGGCAGCTGGACCTTAGCCTAACCATGTTGACCAAAGGCACCGCTCAGCATGCCCCAGGGCCTAGAATTTGAAGCACGTGCTATGTGGATGCTCTCCCCAATCCCAATGCCCTCCTTTCTCTCCTGCTCCTCCCTAGCCCTCTCCCTTTATCCACTTCTCTCTAGAGTACACCAACCCTCCCATCTTCCCTCCCATTCTTGAATCCAATCCTCACTCCACCCAAAATCTTCAAGTCTCCATACTCACCAGTCCCTTCTGATGTCTGGCAGGTTTCCAGCTTCAGGCTCTGACTGTCAAGGGCTCTTCTCTTATGCCTTGGTTACTGATGTCTGTAGAGGGCAGTTCCAACTCAGGGCCGGTTGGCTGGGCTGTGGGGACTGCTTTTTTCCTGTAGATAGATTGGAGCATCTCTTTGTACTCTGCATTTCTGCAGCTGGCTGCTCCCTAGAGGGTTTAAAATGAAACTGATCTCATCACCCCAAGAATTAATTTATTTCCAAAACATACCCCTGCCACATACACCTCCTTCTGATCTTCACGAGGATTTAATATTCCACTTATTAACATAACAACATTTATTTCTCATAAGCTAATAGCCCAGCCTCATTATGTTATTATTTGTCCCTTTCTGGCCCAGAGTTAAATCATAAATCCACTTAACTTGGCAGTAAATGCTCATCCCAAGTTCCATGTGTGTTGGGGCCTGGCTGGTCTTATTTTCCTTCACTGGATGTGGAAGCCTAGAAATGGTGAGGTGGCCGTAGTCCACCTACCCTGGGCATGAGGGGGCTCAAAGCTGAGGAGGGAGAGGGTAATGAAGAAGACATCCAAGAGAAGCAGAGAAGAGTGATGGAGATGAGAATACATTCTTAGTTCCAGGTCATATTCTGGTTTCTGTTTCCAGAAACCTCCTGCCTTTGCACAACTGTGGCAAAAATGGAGGTCATCCTGGATGTATAACCTCCCTTTTATAGTAATGGTAGAACCCTTAGTTTTTGGTGTAGTACATGGCTGCCCAGATTAAAGACTACATTTCTCAGCTTCCCTTGCAGCTATGTGCGGCCATGTGGCTATATTCTGGCCAATAAGATGTCAGTGGAACTGATATGTATAACTTCTGAGTTGTGCTCTTTAAGCCAAGTATTGCTTCCTTCACTCACCTTTTCCTTCTTTCTGCTGCCCGGATGGTAGATGTGGTGGTGAGCATTCTTAGGCCATGCAGAATGATACCTAAGCACAGCAGAGCGAAAAAATGGAAAGAGCCTGGGTCCTGGACAAAACGGAGTCACCTTGCAGGCCCTGAGCAGTTTGCATCTGAACTATTACATGGGAGAAAAATAGCTAACTTGTTTAAGCCACTGTCGTACTGGGGCTCTATTACATCAGTGAGATCTAGAGCCATCCTGATTACTGCAGATGGCTTTTTTTTTTTGATCTGGCCACTATCTGTTTTTTCCTGCAAATTCTTCAACTCAACCTCAAGTAAGAGAACCCAGCTTTCCTTTCTCGGTCACTCAAAGAAGCAGTAAAACTGGGGTTGTCACAGCCATGCTCCCTTTGGGTGAAGACCTGTGTGAACAGGAACAATGAAGCCAAATTTCAGAAAGAAACAGACACGAGAGCTAGAGAAGCCTGACAGCATTTGAGGCCCTGGTTCCAGGCGTGCCCGTCTTTACCATGCTGTCTGCTGTTTCCTTATGTGGCCCAGTAAATTGCTGTTTTGGGACCAGGTTCACTGAAGTTCAATTTCTCTCTTTTCTCAAGCTACCAGTTCTTACTAACTCCCATAAGCCATCATACATTCCCTCTGCCCTCTCTTTTCCCCTCTCAAGTTTGCTGGCTTTCTTTTTTTATGGCTGGCTACCCATGAGTTCTGTAATAGAAAGGGAGCCAGTGGTGGAGTTTTCAACCAGATGACAGATGGGTCAGATATGCCTTTTAGGATTTTCACCTGGGGGGGTTGGTATAGGTGTTTATCTAACGCAGAATTGAATTCCCAGCAGCCAGACTTGGGCAGAGAGGATTCTGCAGGACCCTGTGTTTTTGCCTAAGCCTCAAACCTTCATTTCCAGACTGGGACAGTTCCTCTCACTTTCCCAGGGTTCCCGCAGGTGCAGTCCACAGCTGCTGCCCCATCCCAGAGAATGGTCTACGAGTCACCCTGAGGGTGGGTAGGAGACCCGGGGGTAAGGATGGGGGCTGTACTCAGAGAGAGACTTTCGTACGTATCTCCATTCAGGGGTGTCACTGAGGCAGAAGGGCTAAGCAAGTAACATGCTCGGTATCACAATGCTTTTAACTGGGAGTCCAGGACTTGAAAGTAGATGTAAGCCTTAGCTCCCTCATCTGTCAAATGGTGATAATAATCTCCATCTCACCAGATTATTGAGGGGCTTAATCAAGATCGTGTATGTTAAGCAGGTTGCCTTGGTAAATTCTTGATAAATGGTAGCTGCAATTATTTTTGACAATTTTGATTCTTACCAGACGACTCTCTGGGCCCACTGGGCCCAGCCACGGGAGGTTGGATGCAAGAGATGGGAGGTGGGGTTGCCAGGCTGCACAACTCCATGGCTCTCCCTTGTAAGGAGAGCTCTGTGGAAGGGCCACTGACTGCCGGCTTCAGTCCTGAAAGGAGATCAGAGAGAATCCTCCGGGCGATTCCACTTTATAGGTTTTTCCCAAGGAAACAACCGTTTCCCTCTTCTGTGGGAAGCCGAAGCGTTTCCCTTTCAGTTCAGAGATGCCCTCTCCCCCAGGCCACCCTAGCTCTGCTTCCAGCAGCAAGACCCCTGGGGTGGGGCAGGCCTGCTGAGCCTAGAGCCGTCTATGCAGCTGCTCCCCGTCTGTGTTGCACCACATGGGCTTCTCTCTGCAGCTGGGCCCGAGGTGAAGCCTTAATTAACGCCAGAAGAAGGGCGCCCACAGCTGCATCCGGATTCTTCCTGGCAGCTGAGGTGAAGTCTCAGGTGCTGTGGGGAAGTCTGCCCAGGGTCACTCCCCTACCAGAAACCTCCTATGTTACACATGGCCCTCTAGACAGAGGTCGAAAGCCTTAGCGTGAGGAGCCCAGCCCCACGTGTGACCGCCAGTGGGCTATGGTGCACTGGTGAATTCTAACTGTCCATAGGAGAGCAAGCAAATTAGATCAGTGTGTCTATGGGAGCATAGACCAAGGGGCACGTTTGAAGAACGGTAGATGGTCACTGTTAGGAAAATTGGCAAGCTGAAGATGAAGGCTGAATTGCTCAGAGCAGAAAGAATTTTGAGAGGCGGCATGGGAGGGAGAGAAGAGAGATGAAGTGGCCGGTAGGGGTGAGGGCCTTGGGGTGTGCAAGGGGGAAACAATCCTATGGTGTGCAACGCAATCCACCTTCCTTAAGCCTCCACAAAATCCAGAAGAAGCCACCCACTTCTTATCAACAGGTTGCAGAGGGGATTTATTTTGGGCATGTGTTGAAGTACTTAACTGGCCTTCCCGTGGATGAGACCCCAGCTCTGGAGGTGGCCCATGGGAAGTCCTTTACACCTGGTTATGTGTGCAATTTATTCTTGTCATAACTTAGAATAACACTACAAATGGAGATACTTCCAGGATCAATATCCTGCAACATAAGAGGGAAATGACCTCAAATGTAAGCTCTAGAAACTTGGAGCGTGTTGTCCATCTTACTCACTGTTGTATCCTCAGTGCGTAGAACAGTGCCTGGCATACAGTCGGTGCTGAATAACGATCGTCCTGTGATCTCCTCTGTTTACCTCTCTTGCCTCTTCTCCCACCTTGCCCCACATGCTCTCTGTTTTAGCTCCACTTTCAGATTCCAGCTCTTAGAACGTACCTTACTTTATAACTACATTCATTCAGCAAATATCTACTGAGTTCCTTTTGTGTGCCAGGCCTTGTGTTAGAAGCTGGAGATGCTTGGTGAACAGAACATGGAGTTACATACCAGTGGGAAGACAAAGCATCAACCCAGTCTTTAGATAGGGAAATATAAAATCACAAGATGTAACAAATGCAGTGAAGGGCAAGTATGAGGGGTTAGAAGACTATATTAAAGCAGGATCTATCCCAGAATGAGGAGGTTATATTTGACCTGAGCTCTGGAGGCCCCCTAAGACACTGACAGCATGAAAGCCTCTCAGTGTGACTGGAGTGGTTGAGAATGGGAGGGGGCAGGCATGGATATATAATGTTAGACACATCAGCAGAGACCAGACCCTGCAGAACCGTGTGAGCGATATTAAATGCTTTGGTCTTTATCCTAGAAAAAATAGGGAGCCACTGAAGAGTTTTAAGTGAGGTGGAGAGGTTTTACACGATCAGATTTGCTTTATGAAAAGATCATTCTGGCTGTAGAGCTCCTTTGAGCTCCCTGCCACCAATCCCCACTCCACAAACCAGGCTGGGGCCATGCAATTACTTTGTTGGTGGTGAGGACAGCCATAGTAGGTGACTGAAATCTCAGCCATGTATTTATTGACCCTTGGCTAGTGTTCATAATGAACTCTCGGCTTCCCTAGGGGGCTGCTGAGTAGATCTGCTGAGAAGAGGAGGAGGAGGAAGGGGGGGGGGAATGTGAGGGATGGATATGGGGCTCTGTGTTCTGTTCTCACATCTGTCTCTCTCTATTGATGCCCACTGCCAGGGTGATGTATTAGAATTCAATAAGCCTCACTTGTCTTTCCCTAGAAAGGGAAGGGCTAGCAGTGGGAGGAGTGGGCCCCTCGCCACCAATGAAGGGGGAAGCAGTTCAAATGAATCACTCTATTAACTAACAGGGGGAACCCATGGTTGGTGTAAGGCCACTGCTGTGTTATTAATTCCAGTTCTCATCCAGAATGGTTAACCTTGGCAATTCTGGTGGCAGTGAGACCTGCAAACCCTAAGTCAAACGAGATGGCTGTGCATCACAATCTCTCTCCTCTGGGAATTGAGGTGGAAAGTCTTTTGCTCGGTCTGCCTGGGGTGTTGATACCGGGAGTGGGAGTAACGGCCCAGCAAAATGAGGGGGAGAGGATATCGATCTTGTCTCCTGCCAGGAGCTGTTATGATAATGTCTTCTGCTGATGGAGGGCTTACCTGGTAATTGACTTACGCAGACAGACAGAGGACATTTGGTTCAGCCGGAATTGCTCCTTTGGAATAGAAAGCTACCTTTGTTGGGAAAACATTTTGGTGGGTGTTCAGGGCTGAAGTTTATTCTTGGAAACACCTGGGTTGCTCCGGGGAGGCGGGGAGCGACAGACAAGAGAGGAAGACTAAGTTTCAGGCAAGGTGACCGTCTGGCGGAAAGCCACTTGCTCTGTGATGTGATCCTTTCCCATGACCTGCCCAACAAATTTACGAGAGTCCTCGAAAGTCACAAAAGGGTCAGTGGGAGTTGATTTCTCATGGACACTGGAGAATCCGCTGAACTCTGCGTCTCGGGTACAGCAGAGTGCAACCAGGCATGGGCTAACTTTGATTGCGTGCTCTCCTCTGGACCAGTCACAATGGCCAGGAGAATGTGAGGCTCCGATTGCCTTGGGCCTGAGCCACATGCTTTACGCCTGGAAAAGGGGTGGAGTCCCCCTGGAGCACTTGGGCCAAGAGCTGCGTGTAAGGGCACTTCACCCATGCAAACATTCTGTGATTTGCCATCTCTGTGTCTCTTCTGCTTTTGCCTTCTCCCTCTCTCTCCCTCTCTCTCTCTCTCTCTCTCTCTCTTCTCTCTCCTGTTTCTTTATCTGCTGCCATCAATGGTAACCACAGCTACCAGCTACCTATAACTGGGGGCTAATATGTGTCAAGCCCTGTGCTATGTAACTGATGTAGTTATCTAATGAGATAAAGAAGGGAATTATTCTTATTATCCTCATGTACATATCATGAAACCGAGGCCCAGAGAGTGTACACCACATAGCTGCTACATGGCAGGGAGGTACCAGGAGGGTTTTACACCCAGGTTTGTCTGGCCAGTGCCCATGCTGCTTCTTCTCTACTCTGCTTGGGGAGAGGAACAGCTAAAACTCCCCCAGGAGAGGGAATCTGGCTAGGTCTGGCTGGTTCCACCCAATGTGGAGAATCCTGAGCCAAGACACGTCACTGGCCCTCTTAGTTAGATTTGCAGTGATGCTTAGAACTAGGGGTCCAATCTCTAGTCCCGTTCCTCATGACTGTGCGCAGCTTGTATCACTCAAAGCCCAGTGACCTGAGTGGAAAAAACTGCTTGTGGCCATTTTCTCGGGATGATGAGGGGAGGGGAGAGACTGGGGAGGAAGATGGTCCTGCGACTCTGTCCTGCCAGGCTCAAGAATACAAGGACTTGACAACTTAATGTTCTCAAACCATAGACTACTAAAGCTGGTCTGGCATCCCCATTTTGCAGATGGAAAAGTGGAGACTCTAAGAGGGGAGACAGTTAGCTGAGGTCTAGGTCCCAAACGGGAAGTTTGGGACGGGAGATCTCTGGACACAGACTCTAGGACTCTTTCTGCTACAAAGGATTGGCTTCCAGTTCCAGACCAGAAGAGAGACTTAGAAATGCCACCCTCACACACTTGGAGACAAGAGTAAGTTTCAGCATGACACCAGCCATCAGTTCTTTTTCAGCCAAGAATTCGGTTTCCTTTGTTAAAGGCAAAGTGTGCAGGGAGCTCTCCATCTGGTTGCTGCTTCTCCCGCCCAAGGTACATGGCGTCGTGGCTCCTACTCGACTGAGTTTATTTTATTTAACATTCACATTCTGCGTACTCTATGCCAGGCGCTGTTCTCAACGCTTTACAAAAATCAAGTCATGTACTCCTGACAGTGACTCTATAATAATTCACAGGTAGGAAGGATCATCTCTTCGTTTTAGATGAGGAAACTGAGGCAGAGAGAGATCAAGGAATCTGCCTGAGGTTTTACAGCTGCTAAGGGGCAGAGCTGGAGTCCAAGGCCAGGCTTCTAGGCCAGAATCTGTGTTCCTAACCATTACACTTCTCTTCCTCTAGGTGTTGGGAACTGACTTATTCCTTTGTGAATCCAGGGCCCTGAGGACGGCATTTCATCTGCATCCTTAAACCTCAAGCTCCAGGGGGCCCTTCCTCTCATCAGGCCAGCAGTTAGCTCTCAGCAGGACCAGAATCTTAACTCCAGATTCACTCCTTAACTCCTATGGTTGAGTCAATCCAGAGATTGACTCTTATGGTTGAGTCAATCCAGAGCTCCTGACCACTTGGCTTAGAATACAGAGTCTGCCACTCGCTAGCTGTGTGACTTTGGGCAAGTCACTTAACTTCTCTGTGCCTTAGTTTCTTTACCTATAAAGTGGGGGTAATGATAATAATAATCCAGAATAAATGAATTAATATGTGAAAACCCTTGAGTCAGTATCTGGCACGTGGAAAGCATTATCTAAGGGTTTGATTCACTATTACTTTTATTTTTATATTATTGTTGTATTCTTCTTCCCAAAAGGCTTCAGATTCTCTCACTTCCTGACCCTGAGGTTGTCTTCTATTTTTAGCCCTGATTTGTCCCTCAGACCTCAAGCCTGAGCTGTTCCCCTGGTTCTGAACTTTGCCTTCTCAACCCCACCTTGATGCTGACTCGCCCCTGTGTATCGCCGTTTCTGGGGAAGCACCTTGCCCGGTCTAGCCCAGCACCTGGTGTTGAACGCCTGTCCCCTCACCCTCGGAATCAGCACAATCTGTGGTCCCGTTGCTCGTAGATGGACAGGAACATTCTGGGCTCCAAAAGGGCTCTGTTTATAATAATCACAAGAATGATGGTAATAAAGACAAAACAAACTCCACTTCTAAGACCACTGGCAATCACTCAACCGATCATGAAATGTTTGCTAAGAACTTTTACATTCTAGTCGTTGTGGGGATATGAAAGATATAACACAACCCTACACTTAAGGATTAAAGAAAATTTTTAAGGGGTAAAATTCCCGTAACATAAAATTGACCATTTTAACCATTTAAAAATGTATAAGTCAATGGTATTAAGTACATTCACAATATTGTGCAACCATCATCACTATCTAGTTCTAGAACTTTTATATGATCCCAAATGGAAACTCCATACCCATTAGTGATCCCTCCTCACTCCACCTCTTCCTAGCCCTTGTCAACCACTAATCTGCTTCCTGTCTCCACGGAGTTTAAGGATATTCTAATCTATTTGCAGAAACAAATGGAAACAGTCACTAACAGAATGAAGCACCATGAACCGAATGATGCAGCACCACTGTGGTTAGCTGCGTGGACTCTGGAGCCAGACTGCCTGCTTTTAAATCCCAACTCTGCCGCTTATTTCTGTGTGCTTTCAGTAGATTAATCGACCTCTCTGGGCCTCAGTCTATATATACATAAAATATAAAATGAGAGCTGTAGAAGTCCCTCCCCCAAAGACCAATTGTGAGGATTAAGTGTGTCAGTGCCGGTAAGGACCTGAGAAGAGTATCTGGCTGTGCCCTGTGCTGTATGAAGATTTGCCATTGTCGTTGGCATGGATGGTAAGTCCTGTGGCTTAACAATTTTGAAGGTAAGAACCCTTTCTATCTTGCTCTTCTGGAATCCCCAGCACCTAGTATGATGTGTGGCATTCATCAGGTGCCTGGTAACTATTAGTGGGATGACTGGATAGGAGTTTAGGAAAGAAGGGAGACCACGTTGGGATGCACAGACTGTTTGTGAATCCTATGCTCACTGTCAGAACAGCTTCTTGGCAAATTTTACTAAGAACCACCTCAGTGCCAGATATGGTGTGACCTGTTACAGGCAGAACAGAACACCAGGCCTGTCCCCAAGATGAATATGGCGATAATGACTATGACTAAAATTAATCAAAATACCGATTATTTGTCCAGCACTTAACATGTGCCTGGCAGTGTGCTAAAAGTCTTAAATGCAACGATTTGTTTAATTTTATTATGACTCAACCTGTCAGACAAAACCCACTAGCACAATGTAATAATAGCAATGAAAAGCCCACTTTTTTTTTTTTTAACAGAGCAAAATGTCAATAAGTGCAAATGAATCTTGTGATAATTGAGCCTGTAGGGGAGGTGGGGTTGCTGAAGAAAGTCAGGTGAGGACAACGTGGAATTAGGATGAAACATCTGTATCCTTGATCCAGCCAGCCTGTTAATCATCTGGATATTTGCCGCCTGAGCTGTTAGTAGCTTTTGGTTTGCATTTTTCTTTTCTCATCCTTTAAAAGTCACCTTTGACTCTTGCATAAGACAGATCTCATCGCCTTGTTGCCTCTTCCGGGCATGCATGGCGGGATGGCAAAGAGAAAATGCTTGCAGTGCCTCAGCAAACCAGTTCCGGGAGAGGAGAGGAGGTCTTGTCTCCATCTCCAGGGCAGTGCTCAAAGCCGACTAATGGGATCCAGGAAGGGGTTACAGAGGCAGGTGTCAAGGCGCAATGGCGTGAATCAAACCCCAGATTAATTAAAAAGTGTCCAAGTGGATTGAATATTTCATGGCCTGAGGGCTGAAGTCAAGCTCTCTTCGGAATATAAAGCAGATGTGCGTGGGGGGGGGGGGTAGATGGGAAAGAGAAGGACAGTAAGGGAGGAGGAGGGGAGGGAGTGGAGAGGGAGGGAGGAATGTGAATGACTATAGGAGTCAACCAAAACAAACTAACTTCTCACCTTCATTCCTGGATGATCTCAGAGGGTGATGTACTTTTTGGAGGGCTTTCATATTGCTATTTGAGCTGATCCTGTCAAGAATTCCATGAGGGTAGATAGAGTGGGTTCCTGGTCACAACTTACCACATCGAGGAGCCTGGAGTCCAGAAGGGTCAGCCCCCGCCCAGGCTCTCTGGGGCTGAGATGCAAGCCCGGATGCAGCTTTTTTATAACTAAAAGCTGAGATGCAGCGCCACCTTAGAATTGGCAGAATGCCTGGAGACGAAGGACATTTTTCACCTCCCAAGTAATGGGTTTCCAGAATCTTTTCTTCCAGAAAGACATTTTTTCTTCTTCCCTTTCTTTATCAAGGAATTAGTTCAGTAGGAAGATAAACTGAGGGGAGTGTGGATTCCCTTGGGGGACCAGGAAAGTCTTTGGCTCTGCCCTGTCTCTCTGTCCCTCCTCAGGCTTTGTCTATGTTCTTTCCACCTTTGTGCCCTGTTTTGATCTGCGGGGGTCTGACCATCTCTGTGCCCATCTTTCTTTCAGTGTGTTTGTCCCGTGTGTCTTTTTCTGCCTGTCTCGCTGCCTCCCCTCTGCCCCCACCTGCCTCTTCTCTCTGTCTGCCCATCTCCCTGCCCTGTCTGCTCAGCTCATGTTCCACTCCTCTTTGCCTCCTCTGCCTTCTGTCGCTGCTTTATGTCGGTCTCCTCCTCTCTCTTCCCTCGTCTCTTTGCTCCCCTTCTGCCTCAATCCACTCAATTCATATTCCAGCATCTTCATCACTTTCTCTACCTTCCTCCCTCCTGTCTTCTTTCTCTTCTCTTCCCCTCACTCCTGCCTTTCTCTTCTCTCCTTTCTCTCCTATTCCATCGGGGTATTTTTGTTGGTGGCTTTAGTCAATTCCAATCAATAAGCATCTCTAGACTCCCTACCACAGCCAGGTGTTGAGCTGGGGGCCCTCTGGGGATACAGACCCAACTGGTCCCTGTCTGCAAGTGGTTCTCAGTTGATAAGGTTTTAGGAACTTAATACAACTTTCATTTTTTGCTTAGCCTCAGCCAGGAGAAATGGTTGGGATGACTGAGAGGGATGCAGAAGGCTGGGATCTTAGTGGGCAGAGTGGGTAAGGAGCATGCGACTGTACTAGGCAGGGCTGTGCCAACAAAGGGGCAACCCCTGCCCTTCCCCACCTGGGAAGGTGGCCCTCACCTGTTCAGTGTGTCAGGCCTGGCACTACTTTCACCCTCAGGAGCCAGTACCATCACCTCTCCATCATCTCCAGGCTTTTTTCAAGGACTGATATGTTACATATCAGTCTGGTCTGGACCCCGGGATTGTACATTTGGTGACTTCTGAAATAAACCACGAGACTCAGGGAGCCTCCCAGCTCTAATTATTTTGCCAACTCCTGTTCTGCATATCAATTTCCCTCCCCGTACAATTCATATTCTATACATCTGTCTCGTAAGGAGGATGCCTGGGGAAATTACATGGTTTTGCACATGAGATTTGTTAGAAGTTGGAGGAGAGACTATCTTATTTCACTTGATAATGTCTTATTTATGGGTTTATTCTTTTCTTAATATTAATGAGACTTACTGTCTCCATCTTGCTGTGACAGCTTTATCAACACCTCTGTGGCTGCACTTCCACCAGGTAATAGAACTGCGATCATATTAAATTGGTGTAAATAACAGGAAAATCCACTGGTTGGGGATGTCAGCAAGCCCAAAGGGCTGGGTCTCACAGAAGCTGCCTTCTCAGGTGCGGAGTGTATTTGCTGGACACTCGAAGAGCCAAAGTCCACTATGTCTGACAGTGACATAGTAGGACTTTATAAAAGCCTTTCAGCTCCTCTGAGTTCAGATTCTCTCTGCAATAGGTCCTTCCTTTTGAGGCAGTAGGTGCTATAGGAGAGGCACAGATTTTGGAGTCAGACTCACCTGTTTTATGTCCTGCCTCTGTGAATTAATAACTATGAATTTCCTCATCAGTAAAAGAATAAAATTTTTTAATAGCTATAGCATTTACCAAGCACTTGTAAATGCTTTACTTGTAACATTGTATTAATTCTCACAAACACTGTTAACATAGATATATTTTCTTGGTGAAGAAACTGAGTCATACACACATCTCAGGTGTTCACTCCATCTGGCTCTTTACAGAAAAGTTTGCTGACCCTTGACCCAAATGACAGTTTGAACTCCCTTGAGTTGTTCAACATGGCAGCTCTGGAGCCGGGATTTGGACATGTGTCTCATTGAGTTCTGAATCACTAAGTTTTTCCTACCACATAGGGTAACTATGAAAATTCATGAGATAGGAATCTCTTTGTAAAAAGTATTTATTACATGGACCCAAAGAGTTAGGGGCAAGGATGGCCAATGCAGCACTGTTTTCTACCGGGAGGATTTGGAAATAATCTGAAAGTCCATCTACAAGGTATATGGCTAAATAAAAGCAGGTACGTTCATACAATGGCAGCTCACATAGACATTAAAATGAATGAGGCAGAGCCATGTGTACTGAAAGCCGTCCATAGCAATTCACACAGTCATACATCTATATAATTGTGTAAGCGCTGTATCTACTGTATTTTGTTACTCCAAAATGCCACTTATTTCAAGATGCACCATTATTTTATGTGCCACTAAGAAAGAGAGAAATTGGCCACTGTAGAATGCCTTTAATTGTAAGATGCATTCTTATTTCAGAGATTTTAAACTTGAAAAAAGTGCATCCTAGAATACATGAAATATGGTTTGTTTATATATTCACGTAGGAATATGTGCATTTATGAAAAGGCATAGAAAAAAAAAGTCTGGATGGATATACACCAAAGGGAATGGTAATTATTTCCAGGAATGTAAAGGAAATTGAGGGGTAAAGGGAGTGAAGGGGAACTTTCACTTTTTCATTTTTATGTCCCTGAATTGCTGAAAAATTTTACAAGTGTGTATTACTTATGTAATTGTAAAAAGTATTTTTAAATGACAAAAATCATTTAATTAGATAATACCTATAAAGTGACTCATCGAGTACCTGGCATAGAGTTGGAGGACAGTCAGTGTCATTCTCTGCTCTGCTCTCTGGTCGACCACCAAGAAATCATTCAGTGAAGAGAGACAAAATATTGGGAACATTTTCTGAACATTTATAAATTTAAAATGTCCTTGCTACTTATAAAAGGTTTCTGCTTGCAGGTAAATATTTGGTCAGTTTTTTAATCTTCAATTTTCTGTTCTTCCCCAAATGCAATTCCTCTGTTAATTATAGACTGTAATGAACTCTACAAATACCACACTATGTGTAGAGGTTTGGGGTTTAAGCGTCCTTGAAGAGCATATTGATACAGAAAAATTAGGAAACAAGTGACTTATTAGCCATAACCACAGGAAATACTTTAGTAATATCATTTCAAAAAGAAAGAAACATTTATGCACATTTTTTTCATATCCATTCTCCATACTGCTGGAGGAGAATGGGGACAGGCCTGTTCAGAATAACAAATAATCCCCCAAATGATCTGCAAAAGTGGAAATTTAGCTTGATAGTTCCCCACAGTACAAACAGAATAGAACACTTATCCAAGTTTTATTCTTGTGTTGCCTAGCAATTTGCTATGACATAATGGAAGGAAAAAAGCCTCTTATACATGGAAAAGGGACATTTATATTGAAGGAATTGGGGTCATAGATTTCAAAGTTGTAAGAGACTGTGAGGGTGCTTAGGCCAGCCCACTGCTCTGTGCAGGAATACTGTACTACACTCTCTGTTGCAGTGGCTCAGCTTTTGCTTGCAGAATTTAGACGATTCAAAGGAATCTCTGTTTAACTGAACAATGAAAGCGTACTGCAGTAATAGCCATGATAGCGGTAAGCCTTGGCTGTCAGGGGAAAGGGATAGCTAATATAGTCTGTAGAGTCAAAGGATACCTCCTAGAAATGTTGGTTGATTTATCAGTTAGGAGGGCTTTTAGCTGCATGTAACATAATACTTAAATAATAATGTCTAATTAAGAAAGACAGTAATCTGATATAACTAAAAAAAATCCAGAGAAAAGCAATCCCAGGGCTGCTTTAGTGGCTCAAGGATGTAGTTAAGGAGCTAGGTTCTTTCCATCATTCTACTCTACCTTTATTAGTTTGTTAGTCTTTCGTACTTAGGCTTATTGCCCCATGGTTGCAAGATGGCTTCCAAAGCTCTGGGAATCATATCTTCACATGATCAGGTGTAAAGAAATGAATCAGAGAGGTGACCAAAGAGGGAGCAAGAGAGAGAGAGAAAGCTCTTTTTGTGTCAATATGCTTTTATCAAGGAGGACCTAGAAGAAACCCCCTAAAACCTTTCCCTTACATACACATGTCTAAAAACAGATAGCACAGCTCCCTAGCTGCAAAGGAAGCCGAAAGTCAATATGTTGCTTGTTTAGCCTCTATAGCGGGAGGTGGGCAAAGGTGAAGGAGTGTTGAAAATGGCTCCTGAGTTAGCTAATAAGTGTCTGACATAGTTACCACTGTGCCCACAGCTATTAATCCCTCACTTCTTTCTTGATTTTTTCAGGAATGCGACTGCAGGGAGGATGGGTCTTCTCCAATCCCAAGGGATGAATCATGATTGGACTAAGAAATTCAGTTCCTCATGCCAGTTAGGAATGGGAATGGGATGCAGTTCTGGCAATGAGATGTGAGAAGGTATCTCCCAGAAGTCTGGGGAGCTTCTAGGAGACTTAACTCCTATCCAGAAAGGACAAGTTATGCTTTCTTCCCATCTTCCAGAATTTGAACATTTTTGTTTGAGGTCCTGGTACTTGGAGTTACTGCAGCCCTATTAAAACCATGAAAGGATAAGTGTGAAGACAAAACCCAAGGCACTAAAAAAGGAAGACTGGAAAGATAAAGAGGGCACACATCCTTCTGAACTCTGGAACTTCTTACCTCCGTACTTTTTGTTATGGGTGATTGTTATCTTTGGTTTGCTCAAAAAGGCAGATCCTGGGACAAAGAGCTGATATGCACCTCAGTAGAGGATACAATATCAGGGAACATGTGTGAGGGACAGAGAGAATGAAGGCGGGAAGGAGGAAGGGTCAGTATGAGAAAGCATTATCAAGTTGGCTGCCACTGAGTGTGACGGTCCTCTAAGAAGCCTTGTAAACTGCATCTTGGGACAGTGCATCAGGGGGAGAGGGTGGATAGTTTATCCACCAACTCTCACCTCCTGTTGATCAAGGATTTGCCTATGGTGTGTTAATTGCCTCAGACTTTTGAGTTTTGCATGCATGGGTACCAGCCAGGTTGCACAGTGTCCAACAGCTTAGCATTAACAGGGAAACCTTGGGAAGGAGATGAGAAATGTGTGGTCCAGGTGCAATGATGAGTTGAGGTACAGTCAGATTGCAGCTAATTCTGATGGAATCTCAGCGGTGATAGAAGGATATGATGATATGGTGTCTAATATAGTCCATGCCTTGCATCAATCAGATCCCCTCTTGACGTCCACTTTTGAAAACGATATACCCTTACTTCTTCCCTGAGAGAAGAGATAAACGTCTGATTAATCACAGAGTCCTCTTCAAGGTGGTAGCTGCAAAGACTCAAGGCAAGAGGGTTTTTGCAACTATGATCCCTGCTGCTGCAGATGATTGTGAGCTCCTGATTCATATCCAACATCTTCACCCTTCACTACCATGCTGCATTACCCTGAGCCCTCGTTGCCTTGCCTTTTTTGGGCCATGTTTCCTGAAACTGCAAATTTTCTATGATCTCAGGGAATAGAAGCACCAAAAGATAACCCAGTGAATTCTCCCTGCCCCCACTGTGTAGTTGCACCCCTAGTTCTTCATGTACTAATAATCAATTAACCTCACTGGCACTGTCACTCTTTTCTTTGGCGGCTGGCCCACTGGCATGAAGAACACAATGCACTGAGAGCAACAGAATGATACATAAGAGGTATCTAATTTAATAGTAAATATCCTGTTGTTTAAGTCATTTGAGTTAAATTTTGTTTCTTCCTGGCAGTCTAAAACATCCTCACTAATACATCACAGGAAGTGACAGCTAAGGTTGAGATCTGAGAGAATAGCAGGAATTAAAATAGGCAAAGATTATGGGCCAGTATGTTTCAGGCAGATGGAGAAACATGTATAAAAATCTGTATAGGAATAAAAATGTGAAGTGTCTGTAGAGTTTAAAATGGTTCAGCATGGCCAGAATCAAGATTATTAAAGAAGTTGCTTGTTAAAGTTTCTTGTATAATGTTGGCAATTTGCAAAGGAAAGGTTAGTGCCTTTGAGGAATCCAACCTTAAGAGAAACCTGGTGTCACTAAAATAATAGCAGAGGTTGCCTTATCTTTTGAGAATTAAATAACATTGGCTCATATCCCTAACTGCATCTCATGCTATTGGATTAGTCTTCCCCAAGATTTTCCTAAACTTTACGGCTTATGCTCCTGTCTCCAGCTCTAATTTCCCTTACTGTTAGGTGCATTTGTCTTTTGCTTTCTGTGGCTGTGTTCTTCTCCACATCAGCCCAAATATTCAACAGAGCTACTTTCCCTTACCGCTCCAAAATGTCAATCAACCAAGGGAAAGTCAAGATTCACTTAATATATTTTGGGAGGTGGGTGAGTGGGTAGAGAGAGGCAATAAAAGGGGTTCAATTATAACACAACCAATGGCTTAAGAGGACATCCTTATTGTAAGGTCCCTCTGCCAGACCTGCCAGAGTATGAGGGGAATTCTCATGGGCCAATGTCATTCTTCAAGTTTCCTGTCCTGCAGCCATGATATTGTCCTTCACCTCCAAGAATCTCCTCACATCCTCACTACTCATCTTGCCCAGCAGCTTCCAAATTCCTCTTGCATTGTTATACAGAGACATTCAGTTTTTCACGGATGTCCTAATCCTTCCAGAGTCTAAGAGCCATCTTTCCACAACCAAGATTGTTCATCAAGGTGGTTTTGCTAAACAAAGGCAGACCTCTCCCTGAATCTCAACGCTTAATCTGAGAATTGTTTTCTCCACACTTCCTTTGAGAGAGAAGGAAAACCTGGGAGTGAGAAGGAGTTGATTGGGAGAAATTTCTCAGAGGGGATACTAATCCTGAGCTGAGTCCTGAAGGCGAAGTTAGAATTAACTAGGGAAAGAGGTGCGGAGAGAACATTCTCCTTGAGCGAAGACATTGAGGATGAGAGTGGTGAACACCCATCACCTGTCTCCTGCCTCCTTCCCCTGCAGCATCTTTTAACCTTCATCAAATCATCTGAGCCAGTGGTTAAAAGAGGGACCCCTGTGGACCTGATCTGAAAGGCCACCAGTCCAGAGGCCACCAGCCACTGTCTCTAATGAGAACACAGGGGAGAGTCCCTTCAAGCTGCGCATGTGCTCACTAGGGTGGCAATACAGGAAGAGGTATGGAACATTCCTTTTAAGTTCCAGCCAGCCTTCCTGTAATGTAGAGGTTAAGAGTATAGACCTTGGATCCAGGCTGCTAAGATTCAAATATTGGCTCAACCACTTGGTAGCCATGGGATCTTGGGCCAGCCACTGAACCTCTCTGTGTCTGGGTTTCCTCGTCTGTAAAACTGGGATAATGATAGCACAGGGTTTTCTGAAGATTAAATAAGTCATGTATCTGTTAACTGCTTAAAGCAGTGCCTGGCACAAACTAAGCCCTTATTAAATATTAGCTCAATGCAAATCCTTAACTCAGATCATTGACAATGATGGTGGCTTGTGATATCTCATGTGTAAGCCATGAAAATAGCTCTGGTCCTGGCCACTTCCACCACACAAGTTTTTATAGCAGGAAATGGATCTGATGTCATCAATTAAGTTAATGGACATGGCTTGCCTAACTCAGACCTCTATTGCACATAATGGGAACAAAATTGGGAATCAGAAGCATGGGCTTAAGAAGAAAAATCATCTCATACGTTGCAAAGGAATGCCCAGCTTCTTTATGGAGCTGTTGTCTGCTTGCTGGGAACGTGTTCTTTACGTTCCTTTTGGTTGCTACCAACAATGATGCTCGTGGGAACTTCAATGTATACTGATGTCTAGGTCTCACCTTCATGAATTCCGACGTAATTGGTCTGGGTTTTAGCTTAGACTTTGGGACTTACACTCTCCAGGTGGTTCTAATTGTGACCACAATTGAGAACTACTATTTTTAATAATATCCACTAGCAGACCCCGCTGAAGACAAATTAAATGAGAATCACTATGGGTGAGGCTTGAGCATCAGCATTTTTAAAGGCTCTCCTGGTGATTTAATGTGCAGCCACTCCCGTGGTTTCAGAACGACCACTCTGGAAGCTCACTGATTTGGGTCTGATCTCAAGTGCTGCTAAGGATGTACTCAGCGATGTCTCGTCAGTTTTATAGCTTGCAGTGACAAAATAACACATCTATCTTAAAACAGAAAACCTTGTTATTGAAATTTCTGCCAAAAGCCCCCAACAACTTTGGCTGGGCAAGTGTAATGGTGTATTTATAATGTGATTTTTGATAATGTGAGATTTCTTAAGATCACAAACCCCACACTGGTAATAATGCACTGCTATGCTTTTGATTCCCAGAATTTACTATTCTTCTGGTAAAACTATGCCCAAGATTTTCTTTGTAAAACCACTTTTCTTTAACTCTTAGCCTATGTTTTTCGCTTGGTTGGTGGAGAAGAAGGAGGTCCCAATTAGTGTAAACCAATTAGCATATCCCATCCCTGTGGGTATAGTGATTGGTTCTAAGATGAGCACGTGATCACTTTCTGGCCAATGAGAGTTGAACTCGGATTCAGCTACTGGGAAAGAGAAGCTTCAACTCAGTGGGATGTGAGACTGAGGTATGAGGTCTTGAGCTGTTGAGAGGAGCCAGGCTGGCTGAGAATGAAGCCCTCACACAGAGGAGAGGTGAGCAGAGAGTCGTGGTGAACTTGTTCTGCTTTCTCGATAAAGCCCCTGAAACCAGCAGGGCCATATTACTCTCCAACTTTCCTCTTACCAGAGTCAATGAATTCTCTTTCTGCGAAAGCCAGTTTGAACTGGAGTTTTCACTTAATCGCAACGAAGCATCTAACTGACATAGCAGAACAGAGAGAATTTAAATAGCAAAGCTTAGCTCTGCAAAGTAATTTCTTGCCTACTTCTTCATTTGGTCCTTGCCACAGTGCTATGGAGTCTGTAGCCAAAAGCTAGCCTGTGAGCTCCATGCGGACAGGAAGCCAGGGTGCGTGGCCCCTTCTCCCCATCACCCGGCACGGTGCTGCCCCGAGTCAGGCACTCACTAAATAATTGAGAGGATGAGTGAATTCAGAGTTTTCACAATGTGGTTTCAGCCTCACTCAGGACTCCCCTTTATCTAAAGTGATCACCCACCATTCTTTGAATGGACCTGATATTTTTAGGCTTTTGCCCAAGTCATTCCTTCCGCCTCGAATGCTTTCCCTGTTTCCTCTGCGTTTTAGATCCTCATTCACCCTTCAAGACCAGAACCAATGCATCTCTTTATGAGGTTTGCTTTGGCTTCCACCAGTTTGCTAAAATGACATTCTCACTTTCTAAATTCCTGTGGGGAAGAAGATAAAGATTCAGAAAAACTCAGACTGGAATCTCCATTGTGTCACTTCCTAGCTGTGTGACTTTGGGCAAGTCATTTAGCTGCTGTAAGCCTGGGTTTCCTTAGTACAAATTTGGGATAAAAAGCCTGCTGATCTAATATGCCTGTTGTGGAAAGCAGATGAAACTCACAGTGTATAATTTTCTGTGGGTACCAGCACAAAGAAGACAGTGATTCTAAGAGGCACTATTATTCTCCCTGTTTCACGTTATTGACTAACCCGTGCAATTAAGTAACCCATGCCTAAGGTCAAACAGCTATTCATTCACTTGTTTATTTTTAAGTCATTTTTTGTTGATCCCCTACTATGTGTCAAGCTCTGTGGGTCCTAAAGATATAGTGATAAACAGGACAGATAAAATCCCTACTCTCATATTCATGAGGGAAAGTGGATCTGATATAAACAGATAACCACATGCATAATGAATGTCACAAGGGGAAGTCTAAGGATATTATGGGGAGGGAATATCAAGCTACTGGAACGTGAATGTAAGACTTCCCTGAGTTATGACAGTTAAACAGAGGTGGGAAGACCATGGATGCTCTCTTCCCCCTGTTACTTAAGAGCCAGGATCAGCCTCTTTTTGTCCCTATTGGTCCTGCGGGGCTCTGACTTGGGCAGCCTGGCACCCCTTCTGTGCAGATCCCTGCCTTGGCCAGCCCCAGGGGCATGTGCGGACCTTGGAGAAGGACTTCATGCCTCTGGCTTGTCTGTTTCTGGCTCTCCTTATCAGTACTGCCAGTAATTATATCCGTCCCTTTTACCCGCCTCTCCTCTCTGACCAGACTTCTGATATTTCATTGTTCTCTGAAATTACCTCCATGAGATTTTAAAAAAAAATGAGAAATGGTCTCTTACAGCCTCCGTGTTAGCTCAATACAGTTTTTCCTTCCCTTCTCCCATGCCACAATCAACAAAGTCGACACAGCGCCTGCTTCCAGAAGCTTCGGATGGAAAATGCCTGAGGTTGAGGGATTATAAATGGGCAGCACACAGACTGTTGGCACACACAGTAGTTGAAAAATCTAGGAATTTCACATGAAAATCCATATTTCTGGCTTCTCCTGAAAGGTCAGAAGAATTGGCAGCACCATTCCCACATCTCCAAATGGCAATACCCAGCTGAAGCTGAGTGTTGGCTGTCTCCTTTAGGGCAAGCAAGCTGCAATTCACAGCAGACCCCACTGCTGCCTGTTGATCCCCAACCCAACCTGCTTCAGTCATTTACCGTACTTTCTTGGTCTTTGAAGGCACATACGTTTGCATTGAATTTTAATTTGTATTTAAAGTCGATCTGACACATTGTAAATGCTGAATTAAGAGTAGCTATTATTAATAGTAATTGTGGTATTAATATTCAAAGAGTACAGCCCTAGGGCTGGATAAAAAAAGATATAGGACCTTTCCTGCATAACAGTTAGGTAGGGATAGTGATAACTCAACAAATATTCAAAATGACCATCTCTTCTTCCTAATCAGCATTCCTACCTTAGAAAATTTCTTAGTAAATTGCATAAAATCCTTACGCATAATAGAAGCAGAGCATGTTGCAACTAGGTGATTATTATTATTTACCATCATTACATAATTAGACATAATTTCAATAACTGCCTAAACAGAAACTACATGAATAAATATTCCTTAGGAAAACACAAATAAATGAAAAGAGAATCCAAGTTGGTGGTGAGATCTGCAAGGTCCAGAGGGCACTTTCCCTTTTGGGTCAGGTGAGGATGATATGAACAGAGGATAGTCATCAGGGATGTGGACCAGCCAGGCATTTGGGTCTTTTTGAGAATGGATTCAGAGCAGTGAGTTTTCTTTGACTCAGTCTCTAGCAAGGTGGCTTTGTCCATCAGTGAAGGGGAGTAACAATTTAGCTGAACTTGAATCTGCTTTCTACTAAATTTATGTGTCTTGCTCTAGCTGATCCCCCCTCCCTCCCTCTCTCCCTCCCTTCCTCTCCCCTCCCTCTCCTCCTCCTCCTTCTTCTTCTTCTTCCTCTCCTTCTCTCTTTCCCTCCCTCCATCTCTCCTTCATTCAACAGTCCTTGAGTAGCTGCCTGCTGCTGTGGGTGCTGTCCTAGGTGCTGGCGATACAGTGGGGCACCAGACAGGAATGGAGAGTACCTTGCTGGAGTTTGCAATATAGCACCTCCTCCCCTTGGCTCCTGGGAAATGAGATGCACTCTGTCATTCCACACATACTTGTTGATCACCTACTATGTGCCAGTCAGGGAACTAGGTACTGAGTAGTCTGCAGTAATCAAGCGAGGTATGGCCTTCCTGTCTTGAAGTTCACATTCTAGAGAGAGGAGGAGACTGATAAAAAACAATCAAAGCAAGAAAATAACAGGTACTGAAAAGTGCTATGCTAAAAATAAAATGGTGTTACAGGTGTCTGAGGTGACACATTTACCACAGAACCTGGCTTATGGGTGCTTAAAGTTTCTGTTCCAGCTTTCTTCCCTGTCCAGACAACCTGTATGATCTCTCTCTTCCCAATGAGTTTCATTCTTCTCTCCCTTTTTGTCTTGGAGTCTGGAGTCAGAGAAACTTGGGTTTGAATCCCAGTTCTGCCACTCTTAATGCGTCTCTGAGCGCTTTGCTTAATGAATCTGAGCCTTAGTTTCCTTATCTGTAAAGTGGGTGTAAGGATAGCACCTGCCCCTCGGGACTGAAGTGAGGACAGTACTTATACAATGCCTGGCATATATTAGGCACTCAGGAAATATTTAAATGAGTGAATGATCTGAATCATACTTGTGCCGTCAAGTCAACTCAAGCCTCACCTCCTCTGTGGAGCATTCTGGTTGCCTCCCTGCCCCCCTATCACCACCGCTGCCCACAGTGCCTTTGCCGTTCTAGAACCAAGTAGTGTATTGCTGATTTATTGTACCTGCTAATTGTCAGTCTCACCAAACCTGACTAAGCTCCTTAGTCTCCTTTGCAACCCTGACTCCCATGTACCTAACACCCTTCTAAGCCCTTGACAGGCAGGTGGTACATGTTTATGATTGACAATGTGCACACGCGTTGATTTTCTTTGTGCTGATGCCTAATCATTTTCTGTAGACCAGATGAAGGGGAGACCTGTGTGTCACGGTGCTAGCATCACATTTGAAACCCCCTCCCTTCTTATAATGACGCTGACACTCACGTGTATGAGGCTGTTAGGACTATAGTCCTCAGATTTACAAAGACTGAAGGCAGTGGATAACACCCACCCTTCCTGCATGAAGGAGAAATAAAGGATAATCGCACGGCTTTCCTCAGCTCCATTTGTGTGTGTGAGGAGCGTTACGCTGGCAGTAATTACAGAAAGGAAAGGAAATGGAATAAGTAGCAAAGGAAGAATTAGTTGTACTCGACCTAATTAAAATCCTGTAGGAAGAATTCTTCCCTTATTTGCAAAGGTGCTCTAACATGACCTTGAAGCCATTGTATTAACCACTGTACTTTTCGTTTTAAGGGGAGAAATGGCAGAAAGATCACCTAGGAAAGGCAACCCTTTACTTGCCTTTCAGAAATTAAATGACCTTGATTTCTGAACCACTTCCTCCCAATGAAATTAAACTGCATTGAACCCTGTCAGTGAACCAGGGAAAGATAATCAAGCCAGAAGAGGAGCTCATCCAACAGATTCTCTGCCAAGAGGTGAGGCCTTTGGGGATGAGAAAGCGAGCAGGGAGGTGAGGGCCTTGGGCCTCTGGTCAAAGTTGATTGAGCTTTTTCACTTTGTTTAAAAAAACACACATTGAAGAAACAAAGCCTTTCTTCCCAGGTAGTGTTTATACTGTATCATGTGTCTTAATGGTAGAGAGGTATTTTTCTACAATCTACCACAGTTTAGAAAATTTCCAGGCAGATTATCTGCCCAGAGAGAAGTTGCAGTCAGAATATGACAACCATCAGCACGAGAGCTGTCATTTGTGTACTTTTTATCATGTCAAGCCTTTTGTACACATTATCTTATTTAATTCTTACAACTATTCATACTAGCTGCTATTATTTTCCCTGTTTTGCAGATAAGAAAACGAACACTCAGAAATGTAAGCTGCCCAAGGTCACACAGTTTAACTGAATGGCGGGTAGGGGCTAGAATCCAGGCTTGTCAGATTCTGAAACCACTATGGGTCTTTTGTCCCAACTAGGCCATGCCTCCTACAGGAGTGTTTTTCTCAGGCAAGATGTCAGAGGCCCTTTAATTCCATATGGGAGGTGTCTTTGGCCCATATTGCTCTGGTTTGTTAATGGTGGTATATTCTGTAACCTGTACTCAATAGTTGTTTATGACTATAAATTGGCAGATGTCTGAGAAATGCCTTAGGTAAGGTCACAAGAGACAATGTGAATCTCGCCCTCATGGACTGATAAGAGCTTGTCCATCCAAATATGGAGAATGGAGCTAACAGCTGAGGTAGCTAAGGAGACATAGCAGCAGAGTGCAGTCATTATGAGTATGGGCCCTGGGGTCTAATTCCCTGAGTTTAATCCTGGATCCACCACTTTGTAGTTGTGCAACTTTAGGCAAATTATTTAAGATCTCTGTGACTCTGTTTCTTAATCTTCATGGAATGGAGAAAATAACAATACCTACCTTGTAAGGGAATCGTGAAGATTAAATGAGATAGTTATATATCTAGCATACAGTAAGTGCCTAGTGTATATTAACTATTAAGATAAATTTGGTCCCTGGTCATGGGAAAGCCTGAGCTTCTGGAAGAAGACAGAAGTGGTTAGTTCACTGGAAACTGATCACCAAGGGAGACTTGTTTAGGGATGAATTGAGCTGGCAGGAGGAAAAGAGAACTAGGAGCCAGGAAGTGGAAGGGTTCAAAGGACTTGCTACATTCTCAGTAGATGTCCCAGGTAGGTGTCCATGGAGAGAAGGCCTTGCTAGGAAAGGCCAGGCCAGAGGGAAGGAGAGAAAGCAACTTAGGAGAATCCCTACATTCTTCCATCCTTTAGTCCATTCATCCTTCTATCTTTATCCTTCTATCTTCTACTCTTCCATCCATTCATCCGTCCATCCATCCATCCTTTCATTCCAGAATCTGCCATCCTTTCTAGACTTCCATCCATCCCCCAATCTTTCTCTCCTTTTGTTATTCCATCTGTTCATCCATCTATCCCTCCTAACCACCTACCCTTTTATCCTCAGTATAGCATAGTGGTTAAGAGGGCAGAACATGGAGATCCAGAGCCTGGATTCCAATCCTATGTTATTTACTGCTTGTATGACCTTGAGCAAATTTCTTAACCTCTCCAAGCTCCAAGTTCCCTGTTTGTTAATTGGGGCTGTCTCCTGAAGGCAAAGGGGAGTGACTGGAAGATTTTGAGCAAGGAGTGACACAATCATATTTGTGTTTTTGAAAGTTTGCTCTGTCTGCTTTGGGGAGAATGGAGTGAAAGAGGGCAAGACCAACAATTGAGAAGTCAGTTGGAAGGCGTTGCAAATAACCATGGCATAAGATGGCGTGAGCATGAACCAAGTAACGATAGCTGTCACTTCTTATGTGGTTAGGAGGTGTCGTAAGCAGTGCTGCCTGCTTTGCCTGAATTATTTCACTGAACTCTCCTAGTAACCCTAAGAGTTAAATACTGTTGGATTATTTCCATTTTGCACATGTGGAGAATGAGGAGTAAACGTTTCAGGAACTAACTAGGATCAGACAACTGCTAAGTAGCAGAGCTGGGATTTGAACACAGGTCATTTGACTCTGACATATGCTCTGCAGCTCCAGGCTAGCCCCTGTGCAAGGACAGTGGAATAAAGGATGAAGAGGAAGGGGCTGCTTCCAAGAGATACTGCTGCCGCCAAAGCGGCAAGATGACTTGATCAACAGATTGCAGATGCTAAGCTGGCTCTCTGGGGGGAAAAACCCTGGTTGGTAGCTTTCACCAATGTTTATGGTATAAATACTCCCACCATGGCCAATTTGAAGTTACTAATGTGATGTCACCGAATGTGGAGCTGGGAGAAGACAATGGCGGTTAGAGAGAAGAAGAGCCAAGAAGGCCTTGGGAGTTTGCAGCTTGTGGTTGAGTACAGGGAGGTGTGGTTAACTGTTTCAGGTGGTTTCTAATTTCCCTTGAATCGGACACAGTTTTCAGAATCCCCTGAAACCTGGGAAACTGTTTCCCAGAAAATTGCTTATTGTCACAAAATTCTCAAAGCATTTCAAGGTTTTCATTGTTATACCAAAGCCCTTATACTCCATTAAAAAAAACCAAAATCCCAGTGGCACTTAATAAATAAATCAACACTAAGCATTTATTTAGCTTTCATATTTGTGGCTTGGCTGGAGTCCAGCTGATCTAGGCTGGGCTTGACTCAGTGCGTCTGCCATGTGTCTCTCCTTCTCCACCTGGGACCAGCAGGCTCGTCCAAGCATGGTCACATGGCAGTGGCAGAAACACAAGATGGTAAATAGAAATGTTCAAGGTCTCTTAAGCCCTAGGCTTGTAGCTGGCAGCCTGTCACTTCCACATTATTCTGTTAGCCAAAGCAAGTCATGTGTTCGCACTCAAAGTCAAGGAGTAGGGAAATATATTCTGTCTTTTTAATGGAAAGAAGTGAAAGTCATATGGCAAAGAGCCTGGATACAGCGAGGTGTTGGGGCATTGAGGCCGATGATTCATCTGCCACTGGGGCATCTCTCCAGGTGAGCAGAGCAGACTCAGTGCCTGAGGACCATAGTCAAACCTTACCATTTCCTCCCCCAGGGTATGCCTCTAGCCTCTACACACCTCTGTTTTTCCTTTACCTTGGTGAGGAGAAGATGAGGGCCCCTAGAGGCTTGGGCCTCCTTGGCTTCCTCCTCTGCTGCTGGGAAAGCTGGTTTTGTCCTGCAGTTTAGAGACCTGAGCATTACATCATCCCTCCTTTGCCACTTTGACAAGCCAAGCTACTTTCTCCTCACTTAGGATTTCGAGCGAGCCCTTCAGAAAGGTGCTGCAGATGCAACTTTTCCTATTGCATCTTAAAATTAGTGCCTTTTTTTTTTTTTTTTAACAAATAGGCCTTAGTTATACCACGCACACACAACAAAAGAAGGAAGATAATTAGGCATACACACTGCAATCAAGCGTATTGGGTTCGTTGCAATCATTAAACTTAATTACTTTCCCTTGTTATTCCTGGAGGCTATAATATCAGTATTAAATGCCAATGGAATCTGCAGTATGTTTGATTTAGCTGAAACAAGGATTCGGTAATTTACTGCCTTTCTGAGAGATTTTTTTTTTTTTAATAAGGAATTCTTTTGGGAGAAGGTGATTTCTGTTTTTTTTTTTAATTATTAGCACCTTTAATTAATTATTTATTTATTTATTTATTTGGCTGTGTTGGGTCTTCGTTTCTGTGCGAGGGCTTCCTCTAGTTGCGGCAAGCGGGGGCCACTCTTCATCGCGGTGCGCGGGCCTTTTACTATCGTGGCCTCTCTTGTTGCGAAGCACAGGCTCCAGACGCGCAGGCTCAGTAGTTGTGGCTCACGGGCCTAGTTGCTCCGCGGCATGTGGGATCTTCCCAGACCAGGGCTCGAACCCGTGTCCCCTGCATTGGCAGGCAGATTCTCAACCACTGCGCCACCAGGGAAGCCCTCTCTGAGAGATTTTTATCAAAGTGAGGAATATGCTGAGTGCCTCCTCTTGCTTTTCATGGGGTCTGCTGGAAAACACCTTTGCTGAAGACTGGGAGGTTGTCTTGCTACCTTTCTCAATGCCCTGAGAGATTCTCTTCCTTTGAGATTCCTGCCCACCTCCAGGTGGAATTAACCACAAGTGCTAACCAATGGGCATATCTTATTTAATCCTCATAATTTCCCCATTTTGCAAAAGAGGAAACTGAGGTTCCACAAGCTTAAGTAATTTGCCTGAACTCACACATCGTGTCAGAGGCAGGTCCAGGACACCAGCTAATGGGGGAAGTTCCTGAGCATGAGATCAGTGTAATCACTTCTTTTGTGGTTCCCAAATCTTGGTATTGGTTTCTCTTCCAACTTCTTGGTAGGTCTTATCAAAGACTTCTTGATAAGTCTTATAAGCCCTCTCAACCTCAAATTCTAATAAAAACCAAAGTACATGAATGTTTGCCATGTGCCTGTCATTGTACTAAGAGTTTTAACCACGTTATCTCATTCAATCCTCCTGACAATCCTGTCTATAACATATGCTCATTGTATTTTGTTATTCTCGGTACTATTACTACTATACATTAGGCTAATGTCAGCATCTGTATCAGTCAGGAGTTTGTTCAGATGCAGGTAATAGCTGCCCACAGTGGTTTTTACCAAATAGAACTTTATAGTCTCACATAGCAACAAATCCTGAGTGGCAGCCCCGGCTGCTATGGCTGTTTACAGCACCATTAGAGACCCAGACTCCCTCCATTTTTCATCTCAGTCGTCCTTAGAAGTCGGCATTTTTTCTTCGTGGCTGCAAAATGGTCGCTCCACTGCCAGGCATTGCATCTATCATCAAGAGAGCAAAAAAGAAGTGAAGGACCTGAGGCAAAAGCTCCCTCCTCCACGGCTCACCCTTATTATTTGTACAGGGTGACTCTCTCTGATGTCTACTCCCAACATCTCACTGTTCTGGGACCTCTCCTCGCTCAAGAGAGCCTGGGAAAGACATTTTATTTTGGTTGCACGCGTGGATGCCATGAACAAAAGCAGGGTTTCTAGGTAAAGTGGAGGAGAACAGATACGGGCAGGAGAGGGAGAACAAGCCATGTCTGGCACAGCGACCTCCGAGGACTAGATCAACAGGCTTTGCTGATTGAAACAGGTTGAGGTTTTTCCCCTTGGAAAAAGCTCCTTTTCACTATTATTTTCTGCAATCCTCACACAACCTTTTGAGGAAGTTGGTCCACTTTCATTTCCCAGGTGCTCTCAAAAACATTTTCCTGGTCCATTTTTTTCAGCCTCAGAAATGAGGAGCAGGAGGATGGGGAGGAGCTGCCTCGGCCGTGGACAGACCAGAGCAGGGCTCGTATCTCCCCAGCAACAAGCAGGATGGCAGGCTGGGAGAGCTTTTTGAATTGGGAACTGGGACGGAGGGTGGGTGGAGATTTAATTATGCGATTAGCTAGGCTTGGAGTCAAACCTCTCAATGTGCTCCTAATTAATTGATCAGATGCACCACCTGCCAAGCTTCTCTCCTCTGAAGGCTCCCAGAATGCACTGTGTGTGCAGGAGGGAGTAGAGTCTGCTCACACTTGGGGAACTGGGGAGCTCCCCCTGAAGTGGGTGTGCAGTCAATTAACACACGAGCCCAGGGACCCCCTGAGCATGCCTTTAATGATCAATTAGGGTGAGTAAATGAGGGCTGCTAGGAAGAGGAAGCTTAATTCATTGATTATGTGCATGGGGGGAGGGGGACATGGTATACAGTGAAGATTTCCAACAGCCATTTCCGGCACAGATAAATCCCGTATTCCAAGCAGGAAGAGAGTGAGAGAACAAGAGTAGCAACAGAGTTCAATGATAGCTGACATATGACATGGGGGGTTTTATTTGTTTTGGTTAAGAATTGTTAATTCTAAAAATCACATATGCTAACAATAATGTAGAATAACATTTCTTTTTTTTTTTTAATATATAAATTTATTTATTTATTTATGGCTGTGTTGGGTCTTCGTTTCTGTGCGAGGGCT